>NC_029792.2:31708207-31738667 GCF_000816755.2 Arachis ipaensis
AGTCATTCAATCCCAGAGTCCTACTCGGAATACCACGGACAAGGTTTAGACTTTCCGGACTCTCATGAATGCCGCCATCATTCTAGCTTATACCACGAAGATTCCGATTAAGAGATCTAAGAGATACTCATTCAATCTAATGTAGAACGGAAGTGGTTGTCAGGCACGCGTTCATAGGGAATGATGATGATTGTCACGTTCATCACATTCAAGTTGAAGTGCGAATGAATATCTTGGAAGCGAAATAAGAAGAATTGAATAGAAAACAGTAGTACTTTGCATTAATCTTTGAGGAACAGCAGAGCTCCACACCTTAAACTATGGAGTGGTCGATTCTCGATCATGCTGGAATAGGATTTACTATCCTTTTGCGTCTGTCACTACGCCCGGCAATCGCGAGTTTGAAGCTCGTCACAGTCATTCAATCATTGAATCCTACTCAGAATACCACAGACAAGGTTTAGACCTTCCGGATTCTCTTGAATGCCGCCATCATTCTAGCTTATACCACGAAGATTCCGATTAAGAGATCTAAGAGATACTCATTCAATCTAATGTAGAACGGAAGTGGTTGTCAGGCACGCGTTCATAGGGAATGATGATGATTGTCACGTTCATCACATTCAAGTTGAAGTGCGAATGAATATCTTGGAAGCGAAATAAGAAGAATTGAATAGAAAACAGTAGTACTTTGCATTAATCTTTGAGGAACAGCAGAGCTCCACACCTTAAACTATGGAGTGTAGAAACTCTACCGTTAAAAATACATAAGTGATAATGGAGTTCATTGGTCTCGGCCCCAGAGGGGAACCAGAGTAACCAAGACTACTATGATCCGAAGATAAAACTCCCGATGTCTAATACAATAGTAAAATGTCCTATTTATAATAAACTAGCTACTAGGGTTTACAGAAGTAAGTAATTGATGCATAAATCTACTTCCGGGGCCCACTTGGTGTGTGCTTGGACTGAGCTTGAGTGTTGCACGTGTAGAGGTCCTTCTTGGAGTTGAACGCCAACTTTTGTGCCAGTTTGGGCGTTCAACTCTGGTTTTGGATCCTTTTCTGGCGCTGGACGCCAGATTTGGGTAGAGAGCTGGCGTTGAACGCCAGTTTTCATCATCTAAACTTGACCAAAGTATAGACTATTATATATTGGTGGAAAGCCCTGGATGTCTACTTTCCAACGCAATTGGAAGCGCGCCATTTCAAGTTCTGTAGCTCTAGAAAATCCACTTTGTGACTCTCCTAGTTCAGTATGATGATTTTTGAACACAGCTATTTTATGAGTCTTGGCCGTGACCCTAAGCACTTTGTTTTCCAGTATCTGGGAGGAGAATTCAATTCTCTTCCTCTTTGGTTTTCTCGTTTCCTTTACTGCAATTCTTGCTTGAGTCTTGGGTGTTGAGAGTTAAGAAAATTCTGTCTCAATCTCACCTTGAGATCTCTTTTTGTTTCTTTCACTGCACTATTGGAGGATTGAAATTTAAATTCAAGTTTTCCTACTGTTTTGATCTTTAATTTGTTGCAATTGATTTCTGAATTGGATCAAGGAAGATAGTGAGATCTAGACTTAGTTTTCTAGTCTCTTGACCCCTGAGATCTGAAATTTCCTTTTAATTCTTCTGTTGAACGCTTCTTCAAGCCAATTTACATTTTTTGTTTGAGATCTACTGCAATTAAATTCATCTTTTACTTCCCTGCTTGTTGCAATTTACTTTTCCTTGTTTAATTTCTGCAAATCCAACTCCCAACCCCTTTTATAATTCAAGAAATTTACATTTCTTGCACTTTAAGATTCAGCCATTTACATTTCTTGCAATCTAAGTTTCTGCAATTTACATTACTTGTTCTTTAAGATTCAGCTTATTTACTTTCTTTGCTCTTTAATTTCCTGCAATCTATCCCTCTCCCTTTACAATTCATGCAATTTAGCTTCTGTCAATTACAAATCACTCAAATCAACTCTTGTTCGCTTGACTAAATCAACCACTAAACTAAAATTACTCAATCCTTCAATCCCTGTGGGATCGACCTCACTCACGTGAGTTATTATTACTTGATGCGACCCGGTACACTTGCCAGTGAGTTTTGTGTTGGATCGTTTTCCATACATCAACTATACTGAGAATCTTCGATTCTCATACCATATTTTTTTGTTGTATTTTTTAGATGCAGGTCGCAACCCACCTTGGTGAGTTGCTTTGGATGGTGACAGAGGCGGGGGATCCTGGATTCTTTTGGAGTCTTTTGGTTTATCTTGTTTATACATCTCTCTTTTGTATTTTGTTTAGCCTAGAGGCTTGTATTATGAAAGAAAAACTTGTATAAGCTATTTTAAACTGTCAGGTTTCTGTATGGTTCTGTATACCTGTTTATGGCTAGCCAGCTTAAACTCTGCGAGTCGAGGCTAGTTTCCTATGATATTATATACTTATATTTTGTTGTATCTTATCTGTCTCTTGTACCTTAAGCTAGTAGCTTCGTTAGTATGTTTTACGCTTTTGAAATCCTGTTTTTGAGCTATATCCTTCATCGGGCTTCTAGATTATATTATTTCTTCTATATATTATACATATGAGCTTTAAAACTGTCGTAATCTTTGATTAACCTTTGGTTTACGGTGCGAGGTAAGGCTTAGGGTAATTAGGGTGTTACAATGCAAATGCTGCAATAAGCTACCTGAGAGGTAAGGCTGGGAATGATTCTTATTTCTTTGGCAAGTACACATTAAGTAATGAGAATCGATTGGAAAATTTGTTTTGGGCTGATGGAACTAGCCGTATTGATTGAGTGCTTTGGGATGTCTTGACGTTTGATTCGACTTACAATAGGAACGTCTACAATAAACTACTTGTGATATTTTCTGGTAGCAATCATCATGGGTAGACTGTCATATTTGGATGTGGTCTTCTTGTTAATGAGGATATTGGCTCATACAAGTGGCTCTTGGGAACTTTTTTGGAAGCAATGGGAATAAACACCCTACGGTAGTTGTCACCGACGGAGATCTTTCAATAAGAGAAGCCATTAAACAAGTATTTCCTTATGCAATACATCGACTATGTGCATGAAACTTACATAGGAATGCATGCGAGAAGGTTAAGACCAGTGGATTTCTAACTAACTTCAAGAAATTGATTTATGCTAATGTAAGTGTTGAAGAGTTTGAAGTCATGTGGGGAGACATGGTGGAGAAGTATAACTTATCAAGCAACTCTTGGGTCAACCAAACCTATGAGTTGAGGAATTTATGGGCTCTTGCATATTTGAGGAACCAATTTTTTGGGCGAATCAAGACAACATGCCAGTGTGAAGGGATTAACTCTCTAATAAAAGCATATGTCAGAAAAAAAGATACCCTTCTTGAATTCATCAATAACATGGAGATCGTTGTTAGCCATTACAGGAACAATAAAAGAGTTGCAGAGTTCAATAGTAAATATACCGATCCATTATTTGTGACTTCTTTGCCGACACTTGAAGGTTTTGCTGCAAAGACTTTCACTCGTAACATGTTCCGGGAGGTCAGGAAGGAAATTGATGGTGCTTGTGTTATGAACACAGAGTTGGTAATTCAGGATGGTGGAAAACTATACTTCAAGTGTAACAGTTTTGGAATGCCAGAGATTGATCATGTGGTTGAGTTTGATAGAGTTGGAGGGATGCTTCGTTGTGAGTGTTTGTGGTTCGAAAATCAAGGGATTCCTTGCATGCACATATTTGCATGCCTAAAGCACCAATACGTTGAATTTATTCTAGAACGCTTAGTGTGCAAGCGATGGACAAAAAATGCCAAGAGTGATTTCATGAAGTCAAACGTCGATGATCCAAGTGATTCTGATAAGGTACTCAAGTGTCGTTTGGGTGTGTTAGGTGCTGAGTGTTCTAAGTTGATGGATGTTGCATGTAAGAACTCCAGTGATTTTGTCAAAGCAATGAATGATATTGTCAACACAATTACAAAACTCCAAAAGCAAGGTGAAAATCCACACAAAGGTGATTTAGACGATGACTACATTGTTGACCCATTGGTGGTGAAGAGTAAGGGAGCTCCCAAGAAAAACTCAAAATTTAAGCAACAGAGAAAGTGTTCAAACTGCGGTGTGCCAAGACACTACAACAAAAGTTATCCTAATGTTCCAGGTAGAATCCCTAAGGAGAAGGTAGACGATGATATAGAAAAGAATAACAGCAGCCATCTTGACATGCTCACTAAGGTATGTCATACTATAACTATGTCTAGAATTTCATTGTATGGTGATTTGACATATTGTGTTTTGGATTTTTAAACTAAGTTATTTTTATAATGTTGTAAAGGAAGATTGTGTTTGATTTATGATTAGCGCAAAAGACATGACAGCGTGAAAAATCAGCAGAAGATGAAAAAAGGTAGGGACGTTGGAGGTTGAACAACACCAACCTCAGCAGCTAAATCTTCTTTTACTAATCAGGTGAAAACATCAAGTCCTGGTCTTGATATCCCTGTTTGTGCATCTACAAGTAACGAAGAATTTGGGATGAGTTCCGGACCATTTGAGTCTCCTGTTGTGGCCTCTGAAACTGGAATAGCAAATTGTAGATGATTTCGATTGTTGGATGTTTGGTAATTTTGTGACATTTACTAATTACCTTTTATTAATTTTTTGTATAGGTTGCATTTATTGATTGAATTGGAATTTATTGAACTAGGAAGATTATGTAATTATACTTATTTGCTATTAAACTTTTGAAATTGCCTTTTGACTTATTCTATCAATAACAAAAATTGAGCTTAATTATAGTTGAGTTGATGTGTCCCCATGTGCTATAGAAAGTAATTGACTATATTCCTAGTAAATATATTGCAGTATTTGATGTAGCTTTGCCTGACTGTTGATGGGGATTTGAGCATTATCTGTGCACTAGTATTGAGCACGAGTTGTGATTGATCATGGATGCACTAGTTTTACATAACCGAGTGTTCATTGCCTTTAAGCTATTTAGTATCCGCAACTAATTATTCCAAGTTGGTATTGATAACGCCAATTTTGACATTAAAATTAATGAAACATTTCATTGTAGAGAGTAATCCATGTATATATATATATATATAAATGTTAATGTCTACTTGCCCTTTCCCTTCTATTTCAGAATCTGTTTGGTTAGTTATTAATGATGCATCTTTTCTTCAATCTGACTTGCTATACATAGTGAGACAAAAAGTTTCTTCAATAACTACACAGGCCCTCGTATTTTACCACAAGATTGCTATGCATTTTGTCACTTACTTTCACTCCCCAATCCAAACTCTCCTTCTACGCGGCAAAATTTGTTATTTTTCAAGGATATCAACATGTGATCATATTGGAAATCATGTATTATTAGTTAATGCATCTACATAAATTTATCTTTTCAATAATGAGTTAGAGACTTAAAGTATCAATTTAAATAAGTAGTAAAGTATTATTTTAGTCCCTAACAATTGACTTGAGTATTAATTTTGTTTTTAATACTGGAAACATTATTTTTTTAATCCCAAATATTTTAGTCCATCCTATTTTAGTTTTCTACTTCAAATTAAAATGTTTTTTTCAAAAAATTTATTTTTTTCCTATATTATTATTTTTTTCTTTTATTAAAATAGGACGAAATAAGACGTTTGAAATAAAAATAAGATGTCTACAAACTGATTAAACGGTTAATGTATAACGAACAAAAATACCTCTAAAAAAATACATTATACATAGTAGGAACTCCAAAAACAACACGAAGGTACAAAAAATAGCCTCCTTCTAATGAAAGAGAAAATTTTCAACAAAAACATATAAATTACACAATAACCGGTTATGATCCTCAAAGTAAAAAAATACCTCCTTTAGGGTTGTGACTGATATACCATAGCTTTCAATACCAAGACTGTCTTCGTTACCACTACCATTTATTTCCATGTTCAAAAGTGGTTTTTTCATTCAACCTTTGATTTCCCTAAACATCCTCTCAAAAGCTGAAGAAGATGCCAGCGGAAGCCTAAAGGAAATCTCAGTTCCCACCTGCATATGCATATCCAGCGAGGCATGATTAAATAAATAGAATCAATCATCATAACGTCATGCAAAAAAAATTTAAAAATAATATATGAAGAGGAAGTATTTTTTAATTGAGTTTGAACTTGATTATCCATAATCAAAGCACTATTTATATGAAATCCAACATAAAACTAACTTCCTTACCATTTTTTTCTTTTTGGTTTTATGTATTTCAAATGATGTAGAAAATTAACTCCTTAGTAAGATTAACTATTAAAAACAATGAAAGAAAGAGGAAGCCAGGTTCAATCTTACAGCATGTATGGTTTGCATCCAAATCCGTGATGCTACCAGAGCTGGTAAGGAGCTATTCAACCTATTCTATGTAAGTTTTTTACATATACCTTTTTTACACCTCACCTCTCCACTTTCGGCGTCTTTGGCTCAAAAAGAATTACATATATTTCAAGCAACCTTTTCCATATTTGCACAACATGTGGTATTGAGTGGTTTTTCCGTACCTAAATATTCTAGTAGTGCATTCTTTTGGGGCATTTGTGCCTAGATATACAAAAATATGAGCATATCATGTTACATGGCTAATATCTAAGGTTCAGACGTATGAGTTAACCTTTTCCTAAGACAGATCTGGGTTTCCTGTAACATGAACCACGTCTCAATCTCTAAGGTTAGACCTATATTTTAAATTTTGCTATCTCCTTTCTGAGATTTCTTACCCTCTTCCTTTCATACTCTCTTCTTTCACTGCATTAGGTTTCTTTCCTTTTTACTGTAAAGCTATATATTAAGTGACAATACTTAGAGTAACAATTAATAATCACCATGGTAAAGTTAGTTTATTCATGTCCAAAGTGATGAATTATCTGAATAAGTTTAATATATGATAAAAGTAGGCTACTTTTTCTCCCTTAAAGTGATATAAAGAAGATTGTTGATAGCCTATTGTTCATATATGATTACTAAGTTCATCAGACTGATATTAAAGTGAACAAATAGCTATACTGTGAGAGATTACCTCGCTTACACAGGTTGCTGAGGGAACATGACAATATACTATATCACTAGCTATAGAAGCAGTATGAGCTTACTGAAAGGACAAGAACTAAATAAAAATGAAAAACTAAAATACATAAATAAATAGATCATTTTAGCCATGAAACATCAGGAACTGCCAGTTTTGCAGAAGAAGTTTTCAGGATAGAACAGACCTTTACAAGAGTTAGAGTATAACCAACTCCATAATGATGCTTCAAGAAAAGTGAGCTGTCAAAAAATACTACAAATAAGGAGGAAAAAAATGCATAATACAATCATGATACCTAGATGTGCATTTAAAAGTTAAACTAAATTTTCACCAGTTTTGCCACTAGAAATCAAGTCATCAGAGGTAAATAACAAAAAAACTGGAAATTCTGAAAGTAACTGCACATAAAGTTCAATGAATTACCTAATGTGAAATTCAAAATACGCAAACAGTGTGCACACATGGGTGTGGGTGCACATGCATGCGTGTGTGTGGGGATAGTAGCAAAAGAAACTAAACTAGTTGAGAAAGGAAAGTACAAAGTGGATAAAGGCATTCAATACTAATATACACATATATACACAACTTAATATCATATATAAATTTCGCCATTGATCCTCAAATTTCATTTCAATCATTAGCTTTCGAATGAATGGTATAATTGGAGAAAGTGAGAAGGAATTTAAACCTTCCACAACATTTCCGAGAACCATTGGCCATGATAGCTTTCCATTCACCTAGTTCATCTGCTTCATCCAGTGAATGAGTTGTTAGTAATATTATCCTACCCTTCTTATATTTTTTTATTATCTGCCATGTCATTTTACGCATTGAGTATGGACCCATTCCGCTGGTAGGTTCAGCAAGGACTGAGTTCTTTCTCCTTCGACACACGGCTGTCCCTTGCTGCCATAGACGAAGACATGTGCAACTTTCAGATCTATTTTGATGAATGGGACTGCCCAGTCGATCCTGATGATTTGAAACACAATTTTCAGTTGGTGCCATGAAGAGAAAAATGAGGAGGAAGAGGAGGTTCGGAGGATGTGGGGGTGGTGGGGTGGTGAGATGACAAAAAAAATTAAGTTTCCTTTTTTTTTGTTTCTTTTTAATTTTTAGTCACCAAAAGTAAAACGGAGGAGAGCAATTTGATTTTGAGAATGGATTTGTGCGGGAAAATCCCCACTGCGGTGCACTGGAGGGAATACTGTGGAGCCTCGTTTACTAGACTGCTTAACTTTATATATTAAATAGATATCCCCCACCCCCCGAGGTCTTGTATGCTTTATTGTTCTAATTTTTTCCACCACTCACAATGCATATAAAATAAAATTAATAGAAATAAAATAATACTACCAAATAAAAATGGTAAAAATAAAATAAAATAATACTACCAAATAAAATAGTAAAAATAGAAACAAATAAATTAAAATGGTTTTACTATAAAGTCTTAGCATGAATAAAATAGCAAACACTATCCACGTATGAAATTCAAAAAGTTTTAACTTAGACAAATTAATAAAACTCATAAAAGGAAGATAACAAATGTTTGCATTTTAATCTCTTTTGTGGGTGACCAATTTCTTTGCAGCATCAACGGTGTTATCTTTGGCTTTATTGTAAATACTCAGTACTAAATCTAAGGCCAATCGCATGCGTGCAATGTCGTCTACTGGCTGCATGTAGCAAAATTAATAAATTAGTGAAGAGTTGATTTAATAAAGATGCAATGTAAGCAAGTTTAATTTGTTATTTACGAACCTGTATAATTAAGGAATTCCTGGCCTCAACATATAGTTGCCATCTAGCAACCCACATCCCAGAATCGCACCTGATTCATAAGTATTAAATATTAGCTGCTTTTGGAAAAAAGTTATTTAAATTTTGTTTAAATTCATACAGTAACTTGTCTTACGAGTTTCCTTGTTGTGGAAGATTCTGTGGATAGTAAATCCGAAATTCACCGAGTTGGTATGCAACTTCATCCATATCCGACTTACCCTCTAATCTCTCACCAAGCAATTGTTCATTAATCATCCAGTCAATAAAATTTGCCTACAATGACAGAAAATATAAGTATAAGTAATTGTTGGTATGAAGTAAATATGAGTTATGGGGAACAGAGTAAGAAGGAAGCATGAATAACCCACAAGTTGTCGAATCTGTCGCTCTCGTATAGTTTTTCTTGATCTTTGTTGCATCAGAACTACACATATCAACTTCCTCTTTCTCATGTCGACACATAATAAGTACCACTGTTTATAGTTGCCTGAATTGGTATATAAATCTAACATTTTCAAAAAAATAAAGGTATAAAAAAATATCATGGCAAATCATAGAAATTGGGTAGGTTTTAAATTAAAAACTAATACATTACTTACCTTTGACAACTGGCTAACATTAGACAAATAAGTTGAACAGTCCATTACCATATTTAATGGTGTGTAGCAAAACAAAAGTGCTTGTTCCCAAAAAGTTTAACAATCAAGATAAATTGCGATTAAAATTGTTTGTTTTACTAAACTATACAGTAAATATTGATTTCATATGACTTACAGAGACTCTAGGCGAAAGAAACCATGTCTCCGGACCTTAGGAACGATTTTTTTCCTCGTGTGTTAGTGTGCATGCAACCATGGTTAATATCTACCAAGATTAAAAACAACAAATAAATTGGGCATCCGAGGTTTTAAAAAAAATTAAAGTGAAATTTTTAATTTTACATTAGAATCTATCTGTCGCATAGGCTTAAGTGCATCAAATGCTCTTCTACAACCATCTACACCTTCGTGTACTACTATTTCCTCACTGTTGTAAAAAAAATAATAATAAATAATCTTGACACATGACAATATAAAATAAAAAAAAAAATTATGGCATCAATATGTATATTAACAAGTTACTTACTCGGAAAAGCCATCAGCATTATATAAATATATAGCTACCATTGCTTCTTCTTCATTAATGAGCAATTTGTTTCATGCTGAACCAAATCCTAATTAAAAAAATCTTACTTACTGGTATTGTCAGTGAACGCAACCTTTTAATTTCGCATTTGTCGACATCCAACTCAAACGGTTTTCCATCATGCTTGGTTGCCTGCATATTAAATGTATACATTACAGCTCTTTATTTTGAGAATTTTCAGGTTTTTTTATCACAAATTTTTATTGTTCATATGTTTATATATTCACTACTTATTAACCATGAAATTCGCAGTTGGAAAAGTTTAAAAAATACATAAAGAGAAATAACGAAATTGTATTACTTACCCTATTGCCATTTGCTTCTTCACCTCCAGAAGTAGACATTACCTTGGTTGAAGGAGGAGTTAATGCCTGGGCCAAATTCTGAAACTCTTAGCATATCGTCGTTTGGACCTCTTGTTTCACTGTCAAAATCTTTGAATCCATATATTCAGTTAAACACTGATCCATGGGATCTGAGAATAAATTCAAATGTTGACTGCTGACAAATAAATTGTCGAATGAGGTTTGCGTATTCTCCTTGAAAAGAGTTTGGCTGCACAAGTGCGAAATTAAATTACAGTTAATAGTTTCTTTTGTTTTAAACTGTCATACTGGTCTCTTCTTGTGAAAAAAAAAATAATTTTTACCATAAAAAGAATCTATTTAATTATTAATTAATTAACATAGTCCTAATATGTAAAAGATAAAACTAATAAAATGATTATAAATAAAAATTTGTCAAACACTTGACTTTTATCGTTGTGAAATTTTATATTTGTCAGTTAATGGTTTCTTTTGTTTTAAATTGTCATGGTCTCTTCTGATAAGAAAATACAAAAAATAATTTTTTCCATAAACAGAAGCTATTTAATTATTAATTAATTAACATAGTCCTAATATGTAAAAGATAAAACTAATAAAATGATTATAAATAAAAATTTGTCAAACACTTGACTTTTATCGTTGTGAAATTTTATATTTGTTTATTTTAAATATTTAGGCATGGTTAAATAATAAATTTATGAATAAAAAATTTTATGACAGTACGAATTTTAACCAATATGTAACTAATAAATCTATCCCACCGATTCACGAACAAATCTATAAATCTCAATGCTCTATCACAATTAATTGACATGTTGCAGTTTATTGGTATCAAGTATTTAACAATGAATAGTGGAATGAAATATTTCATGTTTTTAGAAGAATAAAGAGATAATTTGTTAAATACTTTTTTTTTCAACATACCACCGTTTAATGTACAAATTAAATTAAAATAGGAAGAGATAAGTTGTTGTTAGAAAAAAATTGATTATAAAATAAAATTTAAGAAATTTTGTTTATGTAAGATAAGTGATGAATGTACATAAATCGTGCTAAAGTGGGTTGAGGTAAGGTATTAAACGTAGATCGTGCTAGGTTGGGATGGATGTGCTGGTAGAACGCACCTACGCTGGTTTAGATTGAAAAAAAAAAAAGATAAAACTTCATGCCCAACCACGTTTTTTATACATCTTGAGACACCCTATGCCCTACCACAATTTATGCTCTGTTCCAGAACGTTATCAATGCATAAATCGTGTTAGATTGTGGTGTACAGTACAATAGGTAACAAATATTACCTAGCAAATTTATATATAAATTGATTTAGGGATTCACGTTTTCGATTTTCAGTCAGGAGAGTCAAATAAATTTGATCTTATTTTATTTTATTTAAATAAAAAAGCCATTAGAATCTATGTATAGCCATCAAATTAGATTAAGCACTTGTGATATATATTTTATTATAGAAACAAACTGATCCATTTAAATTGAGAAATTGTAGTTAGATGTTTACTATAAATTTTGCTTAAACATAAATATAATTAAAAATTATTAAGCATAAACAAAACTATATAGTATATCAAACCAGTTTAATCAGAGGTTTTTATCCAATCAAACATTTGAAAAAAAAAATTTAATTCTCAAAACAGAGTAATATCATATTTTTTAAGCGCTCATGTTATTAATATTGTACTCTTTTTATTTAGACTTTGGTAGCGTGGGATAGATTGTTACATGTTAATTATATTAGGGGTGGGGGATAGTTAGTTACACATAAATCGCTTTACCCATGCTGGTTTAGGTGAAATAAAAATGTAAACTATGCTACCCTAGAACGAATCATATACAATTTAGGTATTATTTTTATAATATGAGGTATTAATCAAGGATACATAATCGAGATTTATTGCAAGATACATCGCAAATAGCATCTTGAGTGGAAGATACACTGGTTTTCTATTCCCACTTATTTTTTTTGCGTTGAATTTAATCTTCAAAAAAAATAAAAACACATGAATAATGTCATATTGATAATTAAATAAGTTAACAATCGGAGAAAATTTTATAAATAATTGCTAACACATATACATAAAAAATAGTAAAAGTATGGAACGAGTAAAGGTAAAGAAAATTGACGTTACGACCTCGTTGAACTGCTCTTAGTTACACAACCAGTCATTAGTGCCGCGTTAGTTGTAACATGAGTGATGAAAATGGGTGGATAACAAAAAAATAAAAATACTCAATAAAAAGGCTGAATAGTATTGACATCGATTATTCGAACAATTATTTATAACGTTTACACCCTCATTTAAAATTTAAAAAATTATAATCTCTAAATAATAGGAGGTTTAAATTAAGTCTTTTTATTTTTAAAAATTACATGAAACACACGTACAAAATTTGTTACGAGATTTTGATGGTGGCCATCAACAATTTTTAAATTTAAATTACTTTTTGAACAACATGACAAACCGTTAAAATTTCAATTTAAAAATGTTGCCTTTTAAATTTAAATTTAATTTTTGAATATAATTCAGATGAATTAGTTGATTAATTTCACCCTAAATTAAAATCTAAATTGATCGTTTAATAAAAAAAAGTTGAACATTAATTTTTCATCATTTTTATTATTTCAGAAGAATATATTATATTAATTAACCAACAAGTTAACTGCACTACTAAAATTATGTTTACGAATTAGTAGATCTTAATAATCAACTCTATTTTGTAATTTTTTTATTTCTCCAATTCTGTACCTGTTATTGCTTTGAAAAAAAAAATAAATGTTGAAAAAAAAAACTCAAAAAAAGTGTATACTATAATTAGAAGAGCATGATATCTTTAAAGATTATAATAAGTTTTCAACACAAGGCTGCATGTCAAGTGGCATTCAAACCAAATTAAAAGAGCATCATATCTCTAAGAGTTTCATAAATTTTTTTAATCAAATAATTTAATCTAAACAAATTTTAATTGAATGAACTGAACTAATAATTTTAAAATTTCTTCAAGACGATTAAGTTATTATTCAATAATAATAAAAATTGATATATTTAATTTTTAGCATGAGTATTGGTTCTGTCTAATACTAGAGATTGATTTAATAATTAAATTTTATGAAAAATTTAAATATTCGATTAAGATTTTTTAGGGATTGGAATATCAAATACAATTTGAGAGACAAAATAAAATAACAAATTGAAAATTTTAACATGCTACAAACCTAATAATATAGTACCTACTAAATAGTTAGTTAGGGAGTTATTAATTATGTGTATATGAGTGTAAATAAAAAATAAAAAACGACCACTATTGAAAAAAGAATGGCTAGTGTGTGCATGAGTGTACGTTGAGATGCTCTATATTTTTTAATGTTCGTTTGAAGATTAATTTTGTGTGCAAACATATTTATATTTACTGTTTATCTTGTGAGGACTTTTGTACTTGTACGATGATGTTTCAAATGAGTAACTGTATTTTATTTATGAGCTACTTATTTTAAAATTAAAAAAAATTGAAATCAAAGTTAAAATTTAAAATATATGTCTTCACAAGTATACTACTAACGTTACGTTAATAAAAATAACTATCGTAGTATCGTATACATTAATTGCATAAATAGTAATTTAAAAGAAAGAATATATAGGATAACTGTGTTAAATATTTTATAATATCAATGTATCAAAATTAAATTATAAAAACAAATAAATACAATATTATCATCAAAAAATAAAAATAATGTTTTACAATATAATTTCTTTAATATGATTTAATTATTAATTTTTTTAGGATGACAAGTGTATAGTACACAAAAGGTATTGCTTTTTAGTATACATATGACTATTAGTATATTGTTTAATAAGGATACTTTAGCCTATGGATGGTTAGTGCTCTAATTTGGGAAGGTCCAAAGTTCGAACCAAAGCTGTGTCTCCTGTGATCTCATGCCCCACTGGTGCACTGTGGAGGCGATCCTATCCGCCCGTGATCGTTATTTCATAAATAGGACAAGCATCATTCATGGTTTTTGAAAAATTTTAAAACTATCGAATAAATTTTTGGCATAGACTCAGAGCATTGGCCCCTATAAATTCAGAGCACATTGGTCATAGATCGTCAAAAATTTTTATAATTTATCTCTTCGTACAAGAAAAATCTAAGTTAATTTTATCTTGAATTAACAATTATCACAAGAATTATGTCTACGAGAGAGAGGTAGAAGGCCGAGTAAGGGAAGAGGTAGAACTACGATCAATGTCACAAGTGAATCGATAGACCCTTGTATAAACTTTATGGACAATAGTAGGCCAAAGCAGAGAAAAAGAACGTTGAAAAAAATAATAGATACATCTTCAAGGTAACTGATCCAACTTTAAACTACAACTAAATATGACATTATATTATGATCGGTCCATGTGAATAATGGATTTAAACTTAATTTTATGCTTTTCTTAACATTAAGTTAATTCTTTATTATTATCCCATACTCTTTAATATAATCGAAAAAAAACTTTATTATTTATTAGTACATATTTGTAGTACAAGATTTTAAACCTTTTCTGAAATTATGTAAATTATTTTTAATTACAATTTTTAAATCATGAATCAGTTTTCCTTGTCTAAATAATTTTTCTGCAACATAACTCATGAAAAAATGTATTAGATTAATATTTTAGCGTATTTTTCATGAAGAATGATGTAATCATTTTTTTCAACTTCAAAAAGTTACACTACTCAAATATGTTCCATGTTTGTGACTATGAATATCTTAGAATAAAAACTATTTATATATTTCTGCTCTCAATTTTATTATTTTCAATATTGAAATGCCTAAAAGATATAAACTGTATTTATTTTTAATTAAAAAAAATAAATTACCTTCTTTATGATAAATTTTTTGTATGAATTAATTTTCACTTAACTTTATGTACTCTTTGGAGTACGATAGTAATGTTTATTAATTATTTAGTATCTGTTGATGCATTAAATATATGTTCGTAATTTATGTGTTATGTTCATCATTTAAAATACAATTTTCATGAAAGTTTAATACGGGAAACAAGAAACAAAAGGAGGTGAACTCATCCCTCAACAATAACCAGTCTCAACACGTTGAAACTCATTTACCACCCAACTACAACCAGTAACACCACTAGCGTGAAATTATTTTTACGAATGCAGTTGATAAAATGACAACAGTCATAACCTCTCTGACGAAAATCTTCGAAAAACAGATACAAATGGCTTATCCATTGTACGGTGTGAATAGAATTAGATCGGACATTCCGTACATAAAAATTTTAGCTATTAATAATATGACAAATATCAATAATTCAACGACCGATAACAAAGTCGACATAGATAAAATAATGAGCAAATTCATTCAATTCCAAAAATGTCATAGAACAAATGTACAACCCACCCTACATAAATTTTTCCTAGCAACAATTCTGATAAGTACACAAACAATGTTACTCTCAAGGAGCTCTTCAAACCAAATGTCTCCCTACGAAGATCATCTGAATTAGATTGGAATTCAAATACGGGAATATATATACGTAAAACGGGTACTTCATCATTTGGTTTGCTGCGTCATTCATGTGGCCCGAAAATTCCACAGGTATGTGTATAAAAACATGAACTAGTATTGTAATGATATTGTTTCACTACAAAAAAAACTTGGTAATTACGGCGATTTTTTAAGGTTATTACGGCGGTTTGAACCGCCATTATTACCTTGAACGGCGCTCAAGAAAAACCGCCATAATTTGCCGCTATTTTTTTCTGGATTAAAACGGCAGTTTTTGGATAAGTTAAAATGGCGGTTTGAACCGCCATTATTACCCTGACAGAGTGGCATTTTGGTTGGTTAAAACGACGTTTTTGAACTGCCGTTTTTACCCTGATAAAGTGACTTTTCGTTGGTTAAAATGGCATTTTTGAACCGCCGTTTTTACCCTGACAGTGTCATTTTTATTGGTTAAAATGGCCTTTGAAACCGCCGTTTTTACGAAGTTAAAATGGCATTTCATGTTATTTAAAATGATAGTTACAAATTGCCTTTTTTTACTGGATAAAAGTAATTTTTTTATCGTTTAAAAAAATAGTTTTTATCGTGTTAAACATATAATTTTTTGTTTAAAATTTCACAATAATAAGAAATCATAACTCATCAACAAAATATTACATAACTCACAAAAAAATATTAAACATAATATATAATATTTTAGAATTGGAAATAAAAAATAATAACTCTTATACAAATAAAGTATTGGAAGTCTTAATATGTAACTCTTAATACATATTATTTTGCAGTGAAATCAACCACTTTACACCTTTATGCTGACAAGACTTCAATTTTCCGCCCGTGAGTAAAGGCATAAGCTCCTTCTGTTCTTTCTCAGTTCTTTCCTCCTCAGTCATGTTAATATCTTCTATCTTCACACTTTCTTTTGATCTTGCAAACATAGCAACAACTGCCCTTTTAGCCCGTCTACATTAATTGCAAACATGACCACATAGTACTGATTAAGAAAACTTCAAATAAATGCATGCTTACAACTCTGCCTTAAAATATCATTACTTATTAGTTATTAACAAAATTTTATTAGAATGTCACTATTTTCTAGCTTCCTATTTAGATGTAATTAGATAGATAGAGATTAGCCAAGTTACATAAACACACTAGAAGTTTAACAAAGCACATTCCACTCACTAAAATATTTAAAAACTTTGCTAAACTAAATAAGGATTTATTCTTTACGAAAACTCTTCATTTTCTTTCCGAATTTCTAAATGTAATTTAGCTGTAGCTAAACATAAATAAATACTAATTATCCCCTCAACCCAATCCTATAAAGTTACAGAACATGTATTCTGGAATTACATGGAGGAATGTGCATGCTACTTAAAAATCATGAGATGTTGAATAGGATGAATGTTGGACTTAATTGCATGCTTGGCTTACCACAAATGTACTGAGGAAAGAACCAATTAAAGCCATCACAAGTCCTGAATTACAATAAAGTGAGTAAGCGAGTATAACTATTTTCTTTCATCCACTAAGAAATATTGTTTTGTATAAAAAATTGAATTTTTCCTGATGATGTAACACTGCTCAAGATTTAGTGGAAGTACATTAGCTATACAATAGAAGTTTATTAACTTATTATACTTCGTCCTTACACAGACAAAGCCTAGGACTTACCAAAATAAGGAATTAGAAAAGCAGCTAAAAGTATAACCATAACCAATATTGTTCTGAGCAGCATGAAACACCAAGTGGTACTTGAAATTCTATGGGGCAGCAACTCCTCCAGACTCCTTGCAAGCGGGTTCATGGTCAAAGCACATTTGTTTAAAATTAAGGAAAATTTAGACTAAAAAAGTTCCATGAACATGAACAAGTCTTGCTCTACTTTCATAGATAAGTATTAGCATGTGGCTAAAAATAAGGATATTTGGTGAAGGGGCTAAGTACCTGAAAGAGAAATGAAAATATAAAGTAGAAATTCATTAGAAGTTTAGAAAGAAAACTAAAAACCCTCTTAAAAAAGAAGAAGAAGAAGAATGAAACTCTTACTATTATCCATAGGGAAATTTTGGAAGCAAAGGCATTAGTAGGCAAGTTCAATGTTATCTGAGGCAAAACTTCGTCACCAAACATGAGATATCCCAGGTTTAGCATTAACAATCTAACTAGACTCATTGCTATTGCAGAACTTTAATAAGAGAATAAGATGCAAATTTGTCATTGGTCATAGAATATATATAATAAAAATAAACAAATAAAAAGATAAAAAGATGCTTTTTGCCATGGCACATCCCCAACAAGCATCCTGGCTCATCTTGAATGAGTTGCTGTAGAATTGCTACAGAAAAGTAAGCAAAATTTACAAGGTTATTGTCCCTAACAGACTAAAACAAAAATGAAAGGTCAAATAGACTAATAAAAATCTTATGCTAATTTCTAATGAAAAGGTATTGTATCCAAAAATGTCAAATAATATGTCAGGTAATGAAGATGGAAGCTTCTCCTCTGAAAACATTGGAGAAGAAGTTCATCAAGAAAACAAGAAGCAGCAGCAAACCAATAAAAAGCAAATAATAGGTTTGGTGTCTTCACATCCCTTAGCCTAAAAGTACAAACATGTCAAAAACATGGTCAAAAAATTCAACTTTTGGATTTTACTTTACATAATAAACATGTTCTAATGGCAAAAGTTACAACTAACCTCTCCATGTTTCTTCAACCATCCTTCTCTATCAAATTGAGGATCATAACTAAAGTATTCACCATACAGAAGATCAGGAACTACAACCAAGAATCCAGCTGGAATCCAGCTGCTGCTACCTTGTCTGCTAGTTTCCTTTGCAATGAGAAAAAGTCAAATCTAAATCAGTATAGAGAATTATAAAACCAAGAATCAAATCATACTTGACTAATAAGATTATCGCTTGCCGCCAATACTCAAGCTGAAAATTAAAGGAGAATACTACTAACTAGTTCATGCCTGGTACCAAGGTATTTCTTCAAGTGCTCAGAAAGCTGTCAAAGAATTAAAAATATATTTCAGAATCAAGCCATAGTGTTACTGATGAGCGGATAATTTATACGCTTTTTGGCATTGTTTTTACATAGTTTTTAGTATGATTTGATTAGTTTTTAGTATATTTTTATTAATTTTTAAATAAAAATCACATTTCCAGACTTTACTATGAGTTTGTGTATTTTTCTGTGATTTCAGGTATTTTCCGGCTGAAATTGAGGGACGTGAGCAAAAATCAGATTCAGAGGCTGAAGAAGGACTGCAGATGCTGTTGGATTCTGACCTCCCTGCACTCAAAGTGGATTTTCTGGAGCTACAGGAGTCCAAATGGTGCGCTCTCAATTGAGTTGGAAAGTAGACATCTAGGGCTTTCCAGAAATATATAATAGTCCATACTTTTCCCGAGTTTAGACGATGCAAACTGGCGTTCAACGCCAGCTTTCTGCCCTATTTTGGAGTTAAACGCCAGAAACAGGTTGCAAAGCAGAGTTAAACGCCAGAAATAGGTTACAAACTGGAGTTTAACTCCAAGAAAGACCTCTACATGTAAAAGCTTCAATGCTCAGCCCAAGCACACACCAAGTGGACCCGGAAGTGGATTTCTGCATCATTTACTCATTTCTGTAAACCCTAGTTACTAGTTTAGTATAAAAACTACTTTTAGTGATTTATTTCACATCTCGGGAACACATTATGTAACTTTTACGTTCTGAGACCTCCATGGGAGGCTGGCCACTCGGCCATGTCTACCCTGTTTTCACTTATGTATTTTCAACGGTAGAGTTTCTACACAACATAGATTAAGGTGTGGAGCTCTGCTGTTCCTCATGAATTAATGCGAAGTACTATTATTTTTCTATTCAACTCAAGCCTATTTCTTCTCTAAAATATTCATTCACACACAAGAACATGATGAATGTGATGATTATGTGACGCTCATCATCATTCTCACTTATGAACGTGTGCCTGACAAACACTTCCGTTCTACATGCAAACAAGCTTGAATGCGTATCTCTTAGCCTCCTGATCTACGATCAGAGTCTTCGTGGTATAGGCTAGACTTATTGGCAGCCATTCTTGAGATCCAGAAAGTCTAAACCTTGTCTGTGGTATTCCGAGTAGGATCTGGGAAGGGATGGCTGTGACGAGCTTCAAACTCGCGAGTGCTGGGTGTAGTGACAGACGCAAAAGGATTACTGAATCCTATTCCAGCATGATCGAGAACCGACAGATGATTAGTCGTGCGGTGTGACAAACCCCAATTTGACGGTTTATCTTGTATTGAATTTAGGAGATTTTATCACCTTTTACCCACATTTATTCAATGAAATAGCATGGTTTTGTATATTCTCCTTTAATTGTGCTTGAATGTGAAAACATGCTTTTTAGGACTCAAAATAGCTTACCATCAAAAATCCAATCGTCACGGTGACAGCACATTTGGACCATTTTCACTGAGAGGACGGGATGTAGCCATTGACAACGGTGATGCCCATCATACAGCTTGCCATGGAAAGGAGTATGAAGAAGGAACAAAAGAATCTCCATACGCTTATCTGAAATTCTTACCAATGAATTACATAAGTATTTCTATCCTATTTTATATTTTAATTATATTTTAATTATTAAATCTCCATAACCATTTGAATCCTCCTGACTGAGATTTACAAGGTGACCATAGCTTGCTTCAAGCCGATAATCTCCGTGGGATCGACCCTTACTCACGTAAGGTTTATTACTTGGACGACCTAGTGCACTTGCTGGTTAGTTGTGCGAAGTTGTGACAAAGAACTAAAATTATGAACGTGCGTATTAAGTTTTTGGCGCCGTTACCAAGGAATGAATGATCACGATTTCGTGCACCAAGTTTTTGGCGCCGTTGTCGGGGATTGTTCGAGTTTGGACAACTGACGGTTCATCTTGTTGCTCAGATTAGGTAATTTTATTTTAATTTTAAGCTCTTTGTTTTTATTATTTTTATTTTCAAAAAATTTTCAAAAAAAAAATTTAATTATTCTATGTTCTTCAGAATTTTTAAGAATGAATTCTAGACTTTCATGATGATCTGTTGAAGTCTGGCTGGCCGTAAAGCCATGTCTAATCCTTTGGACCGAGGTTTCAACTATCATTAGAGAAGAGCTTCTTTGTCTTTCTCAGCAATTTAGCTTTTGTATGTAATATTTTGCTAAAGCTTGGCTGGCCATTGGCCATGTCTAGTGTTTTGGACCGGAGCTTTCACTGAAAGCTTGGCTGGCTAGTAAGCCATGTCTAATTCCTAGACCGGAGCTTTAGACTAATATTGCATGATTTCTGGAATTCTCATTAAAAATTTTGAAATCCTTATTTTTCTTTTCCAATTAATTTTCGAAAAAAATCCAAAAAAAAAATTTAATAAAACCATAAAAACAAAAAATTTGATGTTTCTTGTTTGAGTCTTGTGTCAATTTTAAGTTTGGTGTCAATTGCATATTTTTAAATTTTCTTAAAATTTTCGAAAACTCATGCATGATGTTCTTCATGATCTTCAAGTTGTTCTTGATGAATTTCTTTGTTTGATCTTTAAATTTTTCTTGTTTGGTGTCTTTTCTTGTTTTTCATATGCATTTTCAATTTGTTAGTATCTAAAGTTTGAAAATTTCTAAGTTTGGTGTCTTGCATGTTTTTCTTTTCTTAAAAATTTTCAAAAATAAGTTCTTGGCGTTCATCTTGACATTCAAAGTGTTCTTGGTGTTCATCTTGACATTCAAAGTGTTCTTGCATGCATTGTGTGTTTTGATTCATAATTTTCATGTTTGGAGTCTTTTTGTTGTTTTTCTCTTTCTTCATTAAAAATTTAAAAATAAAAAATATCTTTCCCTTATTCTCTCATAAATTTTTGAAAATTTGGTTTGATTTAGTCAAAATGTTTTTAAATTTAATTGTTTTTTATAAGTCAAATCAAATTTTCAACTTAAAAATTTTATCTTTTTCAAATCTTTTTCAAAAATAAAATCTTTTTCATTTTTTTTCATAATTTCGAAAATTTCAAAATTTATTTTCAAAATCTTTTTCTTATTTCTATTTCATATTTTCGAAATTAATGCTAATAATTAATGTGATTGATTCAAAAAAAAGTTTAGTTTGTTACTTGCCTAGTAAGAAAGGTTCAATCTTTAAATTTTAAAATCATATCTTTTTGTTTCTTGTTAGTCAAGTAATCAACTTCAATTTTCAAAATCAAATCTTTTTAAATTCAAATCTTTTTCAAAATTATTTTCATTCATATCTTTTTCAATGTCAATCACATCTTTTTCAAAATCAATTTCGAAATCTTTTCTAACCTCTTATCTTTTCAAAATTGATTTTCAAATCTTTTTCAATTAACTACTTAACTTTTTATTTTGATTCTTATCTTTCTCAAAACCACCTAACTACTTTTTCCTCTCTAATTTTCGAAAACTACTAACCCCTTTTTCAAAATTCTTTTTAATTAACTAATTGTTTTAAATTTTAATTTTATTTTGTTTCTCTTTTAACTTCAAATTTTAAATTAAAAACAAAAATATTTTTATTTTATTTTATTTACTTTTCGAATTCTTCCCTCTCTCATCTCCTTCTATTTATTTATTTATTTACTAACACCTCTCTTCTACTCAAAAATTCGAACCAACTCTTCTCCTCTGTGTTCGAATTCTTATCTTTTCTTTCTTCCATCCTTCTTTTCTTATACTCATATAAGGAATCTCTATACTGTGACATAGAGGATTCCATATTTTCTTTTCTGTTCTCTTCTTTTTCATATGAGAAGGAACAAGGATAAGAACAATCTTGTTGAAGCTGATCCTGAACCTGAAAGGACTCTGAAGAGGAAGCTAAGGGAAGCTAAAGCACAACTTGATAAACCCATATTTTATGATATATTTTGTGCCTAATTTAAGTGATTTATTCAATCCTTCACTCACTTATTCATATAAATTGCATGGTTCTACTTTTCCTTCCTTATTATGTGATGTATGTGAAAAACATGTTTCTTATGCTTTAAAAATAATTATTTTAATTACCCCTTTTATTACCATTCGATGCCGTGATTCGTGTGTTGAGTAATTTCAGATCTTCTAAGGCAAGAATGACTTAAAGGATAGAAAGAAAACATACAAAAATAGAAGGAAAGCATAAAACAGAGTTTTTGGAGAAACTGGTAGCGACGTGATCGCATGGACGACGCGGCCGCATGCCAGTGCGAAATGGCAGTGACGCGACCGCGTGATTGACGCGATCGCGCGCCTTAAGCAGAACACAGATGATGCAGACGCATGATTAACGCGACCGCGTGACAAAGAAAACTCCAGATGACGCAACCGCGTGACCCACGCGGACGCGTGATAGAGGCCACGCACCAGAAATTACAGAAAATGCTCCCAGCGATTTCTGAAGCCCTTTTTGGGAAAATGCAAGTCCAGAAGGCATAGATCAGAGGTTATGAAGTGGGGGAATGCATCCATTCAGAGGGGAGTCTCCAATTATTCACTATTCATGATTTAGATGTAGTTTTGAGGGAGATGTTCTCTCCTCTCTCTTTTAGGATTTAGAATTAGGATTTCTTTTGCTTTCAGGATTATCTCTTTTTATCAGGTTCAATATTCCTTTTTAATTACTTATTTTCTCAATTTAATTTATGAATTCTTCTATGTTACAGATTATTCTTTGAATTAATGTTATTTGAGGTATTTCAGTTTATGATTGCTTTCTTTTATTTATGTTACTGTTGCTTCCAATCTGAAGATATTTTTATTCAAGTAGATTTATTTTTCCCCTTTTGGTCTTGGTTAAGAAATCAGTAACTCAGGAGTTATCAAACTCAACATGATTGATAATTGTTACCTTTGCTAATTGAATTGAATTTCAATAATCCCAATCTTTTCTTAGGAAGTAACTAGGATCTGAAGATCAAACTAATTAGTCGCTTGACCTTCCTTTGCTTTAAGTAAAGGTTAACTAAGTGGAATTAAGATTCAATTTTCATCATCATTGATAAGGATAACTAGGATAGGACTTCCAATTTCTCATACCTTGCCAAAAGTTTATTTTACAGTTATTTATTTGTTTTACCTGCCATTTAAATTACTTGTTCCTCATCTTCAAAACCCCAATTTACAATCTTCATAACCAATAATAAGAACATAGTTCCCTGCAGTTCCTTGAGAAGATGACCCGAGGTTTAAATACTTCGGTTATCAATTTTTAAGGGGTTTGTTACTTGTGACAACCAAAACGTTTGTACGAAGGGATTTCTGTTGGTTTAGAAACTATATCTACAACGCAATTATTTTTATAAAATTCTTTACTAGAAAAATCCTAACGTCACAACTCTCTAGAGAAAATCTGACAGAAATTTTCGAAAAAGAAGTAGACATGGCCGAAAATAATAATAATGGTGGAGATGCAAGGAAGATGCTTGGTGACTTTACAGCACCGAATTCCAACTTACATGGAAGAAGCATCTCAATCCCTGCCATTAGAGCAAACAATTTTGAGCTAAAGTCTCAATTAGTTTCTCTGATGCAACAGAATTACAAGTTTCATGGACTTCCATCAGAAGATCCTTTTCAGTTCTTAACTGAATTCTTGCAAATCTGTGATACTGTTAAGACCAATGGGGTTGATCCCGAGGTCTACAGGCTTATGCTTTTCCCGTTTCTCAATAAGGTTTTAATAATGGTGGAAGAAACAGGTTTAGCAATAGCAAGCCTTTTCCATCATCCTCTCAGCAACAGACAGAGAATTCTGAGCAGAATTCATCTAGCTTAGAAAATATAGTCTCTGATCTATCTAAGGCCACTCTAAGTTTCATGAATGAAACAAGGTCCTCTATTAGAAATTTGGAGGCACAAGTGGGCCAGCTGAGTAAAAGAGTTACTGAAACTCCTCCTAGTACTCTCCCAAGCAATACAGAAGAGAATCCAAAAAGAGAGTGCAAGGCCATAACCTTACTTGGTGTGGTCGAACCTAGAGAGGAGGAGAAGGACGTGAATCCTAGTGAGGAAGACCTCCTGGGACATTCACTGACCAATAAGGAGTTTCCCTTTGAGGAACCAAAGGAATCTGAGGCTCAACTAGAGACCATAGAGATTCCATTCAACCTGCTTCTGCCCTTCATGAGCTCTGATGAGTATTCTTCCTCTGAAGAGAATGAAGACATTACTGAAGAGCAAGTTGCTAAGTACCTTGGTGTAATCATGAAGCTGAATGCCAAATTATTTGGTAATGAGACTTGGGAAGATGAACCTCCCTTGCTCACCAATGAACTGAATGCATTGGATAGGCAGAAATTACCTCAAAAGAAATAGAATCCTGGTAAATTCTTAATACCATGTACCATAGGCACCATAACCTTTGAGAAGGCTTTGTGTGACCTGGGGTCAGGCATTAACCTTATGCCAATCTCTGTAATAGAGAAACTTGGGATCTTTGAGGTGCAAGTTGCCAGAATCTCATTAGAGATGGCAGACAACTCAAGAAAATAGGCTTATGGACTAGTAGAGGACATGCTAGTAAAGGTTGAAGGCCTTTACATCCCTGCTGATTTCATAATCCTAGACACTGGGAAGGATGAGGATGAATCCATCATCCTTGGAAGACCCTTCCTAGCCACAGCAAGAGCTGTGATTGATGTGGACAGAGGAGAGTTGGTCCTTCAACTGAATGAGGACTACCTTATATTTAAAACTCAAGGTTCTCCTTCAGTAACCATAGAGAGGAAGCATGAAAAGCTTCTCTCACTGCAGAGTCAACCAAAGCCCCCACAGTCAAACTCTAAGTTTGGTGTTGGGAGGCCACAACCAAACTCTAAGTTTGGTGTTGGGAGGTCCCAACAATGCTCTGAATATTTGTGAGGCTCTATGAAAGCTCACTGTCAAGCTATTGACGTTAAAGAAGCACTTATTGGGAGGCAACCCAATGTTATTTAACTATATTTAATTATTTTTCATTTCTATTTTATGTTTTCTTTAGGTTGATGATCATGTGAAGTCACAAAAACTACTGAATAATCAAAAACAGAATGAAAAACAACATTAAAAATAGCTCACCCTGGAGGAAGAACTTACTGGCATTTAAACGACAGTAAGAAGCATCAAACTGGCGTTTAACGCCAAAAAGAAGCATCAAGCTGGCGTTAAACGCTAAAAACAAGCACCAGACTGGCGTTTAACGCCAGAACAGAGCATAGAAGTGGCGTTAAACGCCAGAAACAAGCAGCAAGCTGGTGTTTAACACCAGACATGCACTCTAAGGGCGTTTTGCACGCCTAATTGGAGCAGGGATGCTAAGTCCTTGACCCCACTAGATCTGTGGACCCCACAGGATCCCCACCTATCCCACCTCTTCTTCTCTCCTCTTCACATGTTTTCATAACTCTCTTCCCCAAATACCCTTCACCAATCACCTCCATACCTCTTCCCTATATACCCTTAACCACTCACATCCATCCACTCTTCCCCATAAACCCCACCTACCTCCAAAATTCAAATTCTTTTCCCTCCCAAACCCAACCCTAATGGCCGAAACCTACCCTTCCCCCACCCCTATATAAACCCCTCAACACTACTCCATTTTCATACATTACAACCACCACTTCTCCCCTTTGGCCGAATACACCTTCTCCCTCCATCTCCTCTATTTTCTTCTTCTTCTACTACTTTCTTTCTTCTTTTCTCGAGGACGAGCAAACCTTTTAAGTTTTGTGTGGTAAAAGCATTGCTTTTTGTTTTTCCATAACCATCAATGGCACCTAAGGCCAGAAAAACCTCGAGGAAGAGGAAAGGAAAGGCAATTGCTTCCACCTTTGAGTCATGGGAGATGGAGAGATTCATCTCAAAAGTCCATCAAGACCACTTCTATGAAGTTGTGGCCAAGAAAAAGGTGATCCCTGAGGTCCCTTTTAAGCTCAAAAAGAGCGAATATCCGGAGATCCGACAAGAGATTAGAAGAAGAGGATGGGAAGTTCTCTCTAATCCTATTCAATAAGTCGGAATCTTAATGGTTCAAGAGTTCTATGCAAACGCATGGATCACTAGGAACCATGATCAAAGTAGGAACCCGAATCCAAAGAATTGGCTTACCATGGTTCGGGGTAAATACTTAGATTTCAGTCCGGAAAATGTAAGGTTGGCGTTCAACTTGCCAATGATGCAAGAAAACGCATGCCTCTACACTAGAAGGGTCAACTTTGATCAAAGGTTGGACCAAGTTCTCATGGACATATGTGTGGAAGGAGCTCAATGGAAAGTTGACTCAAGAGGCAAGCCGGTTCAATTGAGAAGACCGGACCTTAAGCCTGTAGCTAGAGGATGGTTGGAATTCATCCAACGCTCAATTATTCCTACTAGCAACTGGTCTGAAGTTACTATAGACCGGGCCATCATGATCCATAGTATCATGATTGGGGAGGAAGTGGAAGTTCATGAGATTATACCTCAAGAACTCTACAAGGTGGCTGACAAGTCATCCACTTTGGCAAGGTTGGCCTTTCCTCACCTCATTTGCCACCTCTGCAATTCGGCTGGAATTGACATAGAGGGAGATATCTTCATTGATGAGGACAAGCCCATCACTAAGAAAAGGATGGAGCAAACAAGAGATCATGGACCTCAACAAGAGCATGAGGAAATTCCTCACCATGAAATTCCTGAGATGCCTCAAGGGATGCACTTCCCTCCACAAAACTATTGGGAGCAAATCAACACCTCCCTAGGAGAATTAAGTTTCAACATGGGACAACTAAGGATGGAAAACCAAGAGCACTCCATCATTCTCCATGAGATTAGAGAAGATTAAAGAGCTATGAGGGAGGAGCAACAAAGACAAGGAAGAGACATAGAGGAGCTCAAGAGCACCATATGTTCTTCAAGAAGAGGAAGACGTCACCCTCACTAAGGTGGATCCGTTCCTTAATCTCCTTGTTCTTATTTTCCTATTTTTCGGTTTTGAGCCTTATGCTTTATTTATGTTTGTGTCTTTATTACATGATCATTAGTATTTAAGTGCCTATGTCTTAAAGCTATGAATGTCCTATGAATCCATCACCTCTCTTAAATGAAAAATTTTTTAATCACAAAAGAACAAGAAGTACATGAATTTCGAATACATCCTTAAAATTAGTTTAATTATCTTGATGTGGTGACAATACTTTTTGTTTTCTGAATGAATGCTTGAACAGTGCATATATCTTTTGAATTTATTGTTTATGAATGTTAAAATTGTTGGCTCTTGAAGAATGATGAAAAAGGAGAAATGTTATTTGATAATCTGAAAAATCATAAAATTGATTCTTGAAGCAAAAAAAAGCAGTGAATACAAAAGCTTGCGAAAAAAAAGAAAAATAGCGAAAAAAAAGAGAAGAGAAAGAAAAAGAAAAAGCAAGCAGAAAAAGCCAATAGCCCTTAAAACCAAAAGGCAAGGGTAATAAAAGGATCCAAGGCTTTGAGCATCAGTGGATAGGAGGGCCTAAAGGAATAAAATCCTGGCCTAAGTGGCTAAACCAATCTGTCCCTAACCATGTGCTTGTGGCGTGAAGGTGTCAAGTGAAAACTTGAGACTGAGCGGTTAAAGTCGAGGTCTAAAGCAAAAAAAAGAGTGTGCTTAAGAACCTTGGACACCTCTAATTGGGGACTTTAGCAAAGCTGAGTCACAATCTGAAAAGGTTCACCCAGTTATGTGTCTGTGGCATTTATGTATCCGGTGGTAATACTGGAAAACAAAGTGCTTAGGGCCACAGCCAAGACTCATAAAGTAGCTGTGTTCAAGAATCAACATACTGAACTAGGAGAATCAATAACACTATCTAAATTCTAAGTTCCTATAGATGTCAATCATTCTGAACTTCAATGGATTAAGTGAGATGCCAAAACTATTCAGAGGCAAAAAGCTACTAGTCCCGCTCATCTAATTGGAGCTAAGTTTCATTGATACTTTAGGATTTAGAGTATATTCTCTTCTTTTTATCCTATTTGATTTTCAGTTGCTTGGGGACAAGCAACAATTTAAGTTTAGTGTTGTGATGAGCGGATAATTTATACGCTTTTTGGCATTATTTTTACATAGGTTTTAGTATGATTTGATTAGTTTTTAGTATATTTTTATTATTTTTTAAATAAAAATCACATTTCTGGACTTTACTATAAGTTTGTGTATTTTTCTATTATTTCAGGTATTTTCTGGCTGAAATTGAGGGACTTGAGCAAAAATCAGATTCAGAGGCTGAAGAAGGACTGCAGATGCTGTTAGATTCTGACCTCCCTGCACTCAAAGTAGATTTTCTGGAGCTACAAAAGTCCAAATGGTGCGCTTTTAATTGCGTTGGAAAGTAGACATCCAGTGATTTCTAGAAATATATAATAGTCCATACTTTACCTGAGTTTAGATGACACAAACTGGCATTCAACGCCAGCTTTCTGCCCTATTCTGGAGTTAAATGCCAGAAACAGGTTGCAAAGCAGAGTTAAATGCCAGAAACAGGTTACAAACTGGCGTTTAACTCCAAGGAAGATCTCTACACGTGAAAGCTTCAATGCTCAGCCCAAGCACACACCAAGTGGGCCTGGAAGTGGATTTCTGCATCATTTACTCATTTCTGTAAACCCTAGTTACTAGTTTAGTATAAAAACTACTTTTAGTGATTTATTTCACATCTCGGGAACACATTATGTAACTTTTACGTTCTGAGACCTCCATGGGAGGCTGACCACTCGGCCATGTCTACCCTGTTTTCACTTATGTATTTTCAACGGTAGAGTTTCTACACACAATAGATTAAGGTGTGGAGCTCTGCTGTTCCTCATGAATTAATGCGAAGTACTATTATTTTTCTATTCAACTCAAGCCTATTTCTTCTCTAAAATATTCATTTGCACAAAAGAACATGATGAATGTGATGATTATGTGACGCTCATCATCATTCTCACTTATGAACGCGTGCCTGACAAACACTTCCGTTCTACATGCAAACAAGCTTGAATGCGTATCTCTTAGCCTCCTGATCCACGATCAGAGTCTTCGTGGTATAGACTAGAATTATTGGCGGCCATTCTTGAGATCTGAAAAGTCTAAACCTTGTTTGTGGTATTCCGAGTAGGATCTGGGAAGGGATGGTGATGAGCGGATATTTTATACGCTTTTTGGGGATAATTTCATATAGTTTTGAGTATGTTTTAGTTAGTTTTTAGTCTCTGTGCCAAACTTTAAGTTTGGTGTTTTCAAAAATAATCTTTCTTAAAATTTTTGAAAATTTTCATAACTCATTTGGCTAGAGCGTTAATCTGTGTTCTTGGTAATTGGGTTAGAGTCTTTTATATTCTTTTCAAAACCTTCTTTTTCATAAATAATAATTTTTTCTATTAAATCTTGTGCCAAACTTTAAGTTTGGTGTTTTCTTGTTGATTTCCCTTTGGTTTTCGAAAATTTTTGTTTGGTTTTCTAAAAATTTTAAGTTTGGTGTTCTTTCTTCATGTTCTTGTGTTCTTGTGAGTCTTCAAAGTGTTCTTGAGTTTTCCTTGTGTCTTGATCTTAAAATTTTTAAGTTTGGTGT
>NC_029792.2:31738756-31738963 GCF_000816755.2 Arachis ipaensis
ATAGTTTACTCATTTTCTGTAAACCTAGGTTACTAGTTTAGTATTTAAACAACTTTTAGAGACTTATTTTGGATCTCATGACATTTCAGATCTAAAATTTGTATTCTCTGACGGCATGAGTCTCTAACATTGTTGGGGGTGAGGAGCTCTGCTGTGTCTCGATGAATTAATGCAAGTATTTCTGTTTTCCATTCAAACACGCTTGTT
>NC_029792.2:31739045-31763514 GCF_000816755.2 Arachis ipaensis
ACTGAGAGGACGGGATGTAGCCATTGACAACGGTGATGCCCAACATACAGCTTGCCATGGAAAGGAGTATGAAGGATTAGATGAAGTCAGTAGGAAAGCAGAGATTAAGAAGGAATAAAAGAATCTCCGTACGCTTATCTGAAATTCTCACCAATGAATTACATAAGTATTTCTATCCTATTTTAATTATATTTTAATTATTAAATCTCCATAACCATTTGAATCTGCCTGACTGAGATTTACAAGGTGACCATAGCTTACTTCAAGCCGTCAATCTCCGTGGGATCGACCCTTACTCACGTAAGGTTTATTACTTGGACGACCCAATACACTTGCTGGTTAGTTGTGCAAAGTCGTGACAAAGAACTAAAATTATGAACGTGCGTATTAAGTTTTTGGCGCCGTTACCAAGGAATGAATGATCACGATTTCGTGCACCAGCTACCTGAGTTATTTTTGTCAGTTTCACAAACTTAAACTTCACACATCATTAACAAAAAAAAAAGAAGATCTATCAATTAATTAATTAATCGTTATAATTTTTTCTTTTTTTCTCTCTTCATTAATATTAGTCTTCAAGGAGCAAATTTCATTATTTAAACAAACAAGTATATCACAAAAAGAAAAAGGTAAGTAGAAGTACTTACATCAGCAGCCAAATTAAGAGGGGTGTTCCTAAAATCAAGTTCCTTGAGAAGCTCCCTCAAATGCAAGAAAGGACTTGATATCTCTGTTTTTCAAACACATGCCACCATCTCTGAACCACACTTCTCTCACATATGCAATAATAATTAGGCATTAGTTATAATGAAATTAAAAAATGGATTTTGTTCCTTGATATCTTAAAGACATCTTAATTCACTTTGATTAGTTCAAATAAACTAATATTTATCTTACTTTGGAAAAAATAAGATTAAATAATTGTAAAGAATGAGAAATTTTATTGGTAATTACCTTTTGATAACAAAGACCTGCTCCAAGTCCAAGAATGCTAACCAAATGGTGGATGGTGTTGTCCATACTCACTCTTTCACTAAACAGATCAGATATGAAACACTCACTGCCAAAACTTGCATCTGAATTCACACTTCAAACATTAGCAACTTTTTCATTCAATTTCCAACATTACCAAAACATGTAGTAATCTTGCTTGGCTTAGCATAATTTTATGGAGAATATATGTACTTGGTTAACCGCAGGAGGAATTGTAGCAAAAGAAAGGACATGTTCAAGTTTGTTGATAGAAAAATTGCTGACTCCAATTGATTTTGCAAGGCCCAATTTGTGACATTGTTCCAGCGAAGTCCAAACTCCCTTTAAGTCAAATGGCACCAAGTCATTTTCATCATGATAAGAGGCTTTAAATAATCCAGGCTTGGCACTCATTGGCCAATGAATAAGATAGAAATCTAAGTCTTCTAATCCAAGACTCCTGCATATGCATTACCAAAAATTATTCATTCATTCTAGAAAGTGAAAGCGCTGTTTGTTTTGTTTTCTTTTATTGGCATGCCAATTGAGACATTTTGTTAAGTTTAAGAAATAAAACAACAAAAATAAATTATATTGCTTTAGGTCGAATAAATTAAAATTACTTTTGATGAACGAAAATATTTTTTAATTTTTTTCTTAAATCAACTATGTAATAGTTAAACAGAATAGAGTTGAAGATCTTACTGAAGTAGTAGTTAACTCATTTATAACATCATTTTTTCAAGACAGTAGAAAGCAAAAAGAATAGAGTTGAAGATCTTACTGAAGTGATTTGCGTAGAGCAAGAAGAACAAGATAAGGATGGTTATCAGATAACCATAACATGGAAGTGATGAAAAGATCATTCCTGGAGCTTATGAGACCAAGTTTAAGTGCTTCAACAATTGCTTCTCTTAGAGCCTATTCGGAGCCATATATGGAAGCGGTGTCGGAAGTGCCGGTAACCGAGCTTGATGGCCTCCATCACTGCTTGTTTGTGGATGTCGCCACCGCCATCAGTTTCGAAGGCAACAGGAAACACTTGCACAACAGATCTCATCAATGGAAGAGAAGCGTTGATAGAGGAGATCGCCACCGGAGAAGATCGTTGGAGGAAACACTTACGCAACAGATCTCATAGTTTTATGAAGTTTCTGCAACTTAATTTTCCATTTCAAATTTTTAGGTATTTTACACAACAGTAGAAAATTGAGAGAGAGAAAGAAGATCAACCTTGCTCTCACACGGAGATTGTAGCCGGCGGAGAACACGCCACCAGAGGAGAACCTACTAGAGGAGATCGTCGCCGAATTAGTCGCTGGAGCAGATCATCACTGGAGCAGTGGCTGGAGCAGATCGTCGCCGGAGCAGAGCACAGGTCTTCGTTTTTGGTTTTGGTGGCAGCATGCGTTAGTTTCAGCAGTAATGAATTTTCGGGTTAGGATTTTCCTTTGTTAGGGAAGGGTTTTATTTGGGCTTTTTTTTAATGATGGGCTTTGATGATGGCGGTTTAGAACCCCCAGAATCACCAAAAATGCCATTTTATGCAAATTAATTATGGCAACACCAGAAAATGCCATAATACTTGAATATTATGGCAGTTCTTTAAATCCGCCATAATATAAATGCCATTTTAAACTCTTTTTTTGTAGTGTTTATCTCAAATTGTTTTTAATTTTATTATTTAATTACACATGATAATGACTTTGTGCTTGCAGTAGATGCCCATGAATTTTAGGCCACCGGAGGACATGATTCTAATAACAGATGAGCTTGCTTGTGTCGCTTAAATTTTTGGCCCGGATTTAAAGTTTCAAGTTAATCGGTAAATCATCATAACGTTGTTCGATTTGTTGCAAGTCTATTTCATACTATGGCTATAACAAATTTCTCAAATAACTATTTGCATCTGTATTTCTATAGGGATGAAGTAATGGTGTCAACTCGTACATCATATGCAAATAGAGAAAGTTTAGCCAAGATGTAAATATTGATTTTTTTTTTATTTAACATGAGAAGTACAAACTGTTAAAGTTATATATCATAAAATAAAAAATATACAAATGTATTCGTTTGTAGGTTATAGATTCCCTTGCTTGTATTCTCACTTAAGAGCATAAAAAGCTTAACAAATTGCCATCCATATGGTTTCTGCCAACAACCTTTTCGGTAAGTTTCAGTACATAAATACTCCAACAAAATTTTTAGTAAATAGTTTGTTTGGTTTAACTTTCAAGTAGTATATAAATAATTCGATTTCATGTTTTTTATGACAAATTAATTAGCAACTAGCACTTACCTGGTCTACACCACCCAAATAACTAAGGGACCAATTTGCAGATCACTACATGTAGAAGATTGAGTGCTTATCAAAGGTAAGTCCTTTAATTTTTAGTAGATCATATATGATTTATTTAATCCAAATTGTATGTTTATCTTACTAGCATAGACTGACAATCATCATTATTGCGTAAATAATTAGATTTTTGTCCCGATCAATGACCTTAATGACCATTGGTTCCTGATGATCGTAGACATTAAAAAGAAACAAATATTTGTGCTTGATTCATGTAAAATCCTAGACAGAAACTATGGTAGGCTATTATCAGTTGAAACGATGGTAAGTAGCCTAAACTTATTTTGTTCAATAAAATTAATTTTTCAGCTCCTATTCTCTATAAATTTTAAATATTTTTTATATAACAAAAAAAAATCTCATTGTTCGAAATAATGATTTAAGTTTGTATTTCAAGATCCTTGCTATATTTGGTTTGTAAGCTAATAGTAATTTGTTTATTCGAAATTAAGGTTCATTTTTTAACATTATTATCAAATTAATAATTTTTAATTTCTTTAAAAACCTAATCATTTTAGACATATAATAAAAATTAACCAGTTACATTGGTTGCTTTAGACAATATCCAACTATATATTATGTCATACAGATTATATTCATTGAACGAATGTTAGAACACAAATCTTTCTACAATTCCAGCGAAATCATTGTACCTTGAGTGTCTAAATTTCATATAGTGGAACTGTCTGACCTGCCACAATAGAGGAAGGGCTCGTAAGTAATATTAATTTCCTAATCCATTTTGCTTTCATATCTATTAAGTTTGTTATGTACGAATTATGTGTTTGGTTAAACTGACATAGTAGTACAATCACACATTTAACTAAACAGTAATGACTGTATTTCTAGACTTTACTATGAGTTTGTGTATTTTTCTATGATTTCAGGTATTTTCTGGCTGAAATTGAGGGACCTGAGCAAAAATCTGATTCAGAGGCTGAAAAAAGACTGCAGATGCTGTTGGATTCTGACCTCCCTGCACTCAAAGTAGATTTTCTGGAGCTACAGGAGTCCAAATGGCGCGTTCTTAATTGCGTTGGAAAGTAGACATCCAGGGCTTTCCAGAAATATATAAGAGTTCATACTTTTCTTGAGTTTAGACGATGCAAATTGGCGTTCAATGCCAGTTCTCTATCCTATTCTTGCGTTAAACGCCAGAAATAGGTTACAAGTTGGAGTTAAACACCCAAAATAGGTTACAACCTGGAGTTTAACTCCAGAAACAGCCTAGGCACGTGTAAAGCTCAAGTCTCAGCCCCAGCACACACCAAGTGGGCCCCGAAAGTGGATTTCTGCACTATCTATCATAGTTTACTCATTTTCTGTAAACCTAGGTTACTAGTTTAGTATTTAAACAACTTTTAGAGATTTATTTTGGACCTTATGACATTTTCACATTTTACATTGTATCTCTACAGCATGAGTCTCTAAACTCCATGGTTGGGGGTGAGGAGCTCTCTTGTGTCTCGATGAATTAATGCAATTACTTCTGTTTTCTATTCAATCACGCTTGTTTCTGTTCTAAGATACTCGCTTGTACTTAACCGTGATGAATGTGATGATCGGTGACACTCATCATCATTCTCAACCTATGAACACGTGGCTGACAACCACTTCCGTTCTACCTTAAATTGAGTGTGTATCTCTTAGCCTCTCGGTTCATGATCAGAGTCTTCGTGGTATAGGCTAGGACTATTGGGGGCCATTCCTGAGATCCAAAAAGTCTAAACCTTGTCTGTGGTATTCCGAGTAGGATCTGGGATGGGATGACTATGACGAGCTTCAAACTCAAGAGTGCTGGGTGTAGTGACAGACGCAAAAGGATCAATGGATCCTATTCCAACATGAGTGAGAACCGATAGATGATTAGCCGTGCGGTGACAGCGCATTTGGACCATTTTTACTAAGAGGATGGATGGTAGCCATTGACAACGGTGATCCACCAACATACAGCTTGCCATGGAAGGAGACCTGCGTGCGTGAAGAAGAAGACAGTAGGAAAGCAGAGATTCAGAAGACAGAGCATCTCCAAAACCTCAATCTATTCTCCATTACTGCATAACAAGTACTATTTAATTTATGCTTTTTACTCTTCATAAATATAATCACTCTTATCATTGATTTCATGACTAAGAATTACAAAATAACCATAGCTTGCTTCAAGCCGATAATCTCCGTGGGATCGACCCTTACGTGATTACCTGGACGACCCAGTGCACTTGCTGGTTAGTGGTACGAGTTGTGAAAAGTGTGATTTACAATTCGTGCACCAAGTTTTTGGCGCCGTTGCCGGGGATTGTTCGAGTTTGGACAACTGACGGTTTATTTTGTTGCTTAGATTAGGAAAATTTTATCTTTTTGGTTTAGAGTCACTAAAATTGCGTCTTCTATTATTGTTTTTGGTTGAAATTTTTTTTAAATCCTTATTTTCTCTTTTTAAATTTTTCGAAAATTTTTATAAACTAATAATTGAGTTTTTCTGTTTGAGTTTAAATTCATATTTTAAGTCTGGTGTCAAGTGCATGCTTTTATTTTCCTTTAAATTTTCGAAATTTGTGCTCATTGTTCTTTCTTGATCTTCAAGTTGTTCTTGCTATTTTTCTTGTTTGATCTTTAGTTTTTCTTGTTCTATGTCTTTTCTTGTTTTTTTTGTGCGTTTTCAAATTATCAGTATTCAAAAAAATTGATATACATTAAATACTTTTTTTTTAAAAAAACACTTTAAATTTATAACTCAATTGGCTAGAGCGTTGTGCTTATGTTCTTGGTAATTGGGAATCCTCCTTTTAAAACTTTTTCAAAAATAATTTTTCTTTGATTAAATCTCATGTCAAACTTTTAAGTTTGGTGTTTTCTTGTTATTTTTCTTATTTATTTTCGAAACTTATTTTTAGTTTTCTAAAAAGTTTTAAGTTTGGTGTTCTTTTTATGTTCTTGTGAGTCTTCAAGGTGTTCTTGAGGCTTCTTTGTGGTTTGATCTTAAAATCTTTAAGTTTGGTGTTCCTTGGTGTTTTCCCTCCAAAACTTTTGAAAAACAAGGAGCATTAGATCTAAAAATTTTAAGTCTTGTGTCATTTTGTTGTTTTTTTCTTTCCTCATTAAATTCAAAAATATCTTTTCTCTTTATTTTAAATTGAATTTTTGAAAATTATTTTTAAAAATTCAGATTTTTATTTTAAAAATCAAATCTTTTCAAAATTCAAAATCTTTTTCAAAAATCATATCCAAAGTTTTTCAAATCTTCTTAATTAAGCAATTATTTTCATTTTCAAATTTATTTTTCTCTTGGTTTTCGAAATTTACATCTTAATTTCTAATTATTTTATTTTAATTTATTATTTTTATTTATCTTAATAATTTGGTTTATTCTACCTCAATAAATTAAAAAAAAAAACAAAAATATATTTTCTTTGCAATTCATATCAATTCATTTTATCCATCATGGATCTAAGTGGAAATGAACAGTCCAGAAGGACTCTGGGATCATATGCTAATCCCACTACTGTTGCATATGGGAGTAGTATCTGTATACCTCCCATTAAAGCAGGCAGTTTTGAGCTAAATCCTCAGCTCATTGTCTTGGTGCAACAAAACTGCCAGTATTCCGGTCTTTCACAGGAAGAACACACTGAGTTTCTGGCACAATTCTTGCAAATTGCTGACACAGTATGTGACAAGGAGGTAGATCAGGATGTATACAGGCTGTTACTATTTTTGTTTGCTGTAAAAGATCAAGCTAAAAGGTGGTTAAACAACCAACCCACAGCAAGCATAAGAACATAGAAACAGTTATCAGACAAATTTCTGAATCAATATTTTCCTCCAAAAAGGATGACACAGCTAAGGCTGGACATCCAAGGCTTTAAACAAGAGGATGATGAATCCCTTTATAATGCCTAGGAGAGGTATAGAGGGATGCTAAGGAAATGCCCCTCTGAAATATTTTCAGAGTGGGTGCAATTAGACATCTTCTACTATGGNTGGTGGATCTATACACATGAGAAAAACTATTGAAGAGGCTCAAGAGCTTATTGATATAGTTGCCAGAAATCAGCATCTGTATATAAGTAGTGGGTCCTCCATAAAAGAAGAAGCCAAGGCAGTGTCTACTGAACTTGGTCCTCCAGAACAAGTTGTTGAACTCAATCAACAATTGTGTTTTCTAACAAAACAGCTAGCAGAATTCAAGGAGATGCTACAAGACACTAAAAATGCTAATAAAAATATGGAAGCACAATTGAATCAGACAAAACAGCAGTTATCAAAGCAGATAACAGAAGAGTGCTAGGCAGTTCAATTAAGAAGTGGGAAAACATTAAATACCTCACTTCAGAGCAGCAGAAAGCCAAAAAAAGAACAACTGACAGAGGATGAGCAAAATATTATCCAAAATCCCTTTGAGGACAGTAAGAGCCCAGAGAGGAACAACTCTGACGTTCAAACGCCAGAAAAGGATGCAAAGTTGGCATTAAACGCCCATCCCACGCACAGTTCTGGCGTTCAAACGCCAGAAATAGGCAAGGAGCTGGCGTCAAATGCCCAATGGAAGGTCAGTTCTGGCGTTCAAATGCCAGAAACAGGTAAGAAGTTGGCGTCCAACGCCAATCAAGCTTCTAACCCTGGCATTCAAACGCCAGTGAGGGATCAGACACACACAAGTGCTGATAACAACCCCTCTAAAAAAGCTTCTCCAACCACCTCTGTAGGAAATAAACCTGCAGCAACCAAGGTTGAGGAATACAAAGCCAAGATGCCTTATCCACAAAAACTCTGCAAAGAGGAGCAAGATAAGCAATTTGCCCGCTTTGCAGACTATCTCAGGACTCTTGAAATAAAGATTCCGTTTGCAGAGGCACTTGAGCAAATACCCTCTTATGCCAAGTTCATGAAAGAGATCTTGAGTCATAAGAAGGATTGGAGAGAAACTGAAAGAGTTCTCCTCACTGAAGAATGCAGTGCAGTCATTCTGAAAAGCTTCCCAGAAAAGCTTAAAGATCCCGGGAGCTTTATGATACCATGCATATTAGAGGGTAATTGCACCAAAACAGCTTTATGTGATCTTGGGGCAAGCATCAACCTAATACCTGCATCCACTATGAGAAATCTTGGTTTAACTGAAGAAGTCAAAACAACCCAGATATGTCTCTAACTTGCTGATGGCTCCATTAAATACCCATCAGGCGTGATTGAAGACATGATTGTCAGGGTTGGGCCATTCGCCTTTCCCACTGACTTTGTAGTGCTGAAAATAGAGGAGCACAAGAGTGCTACTCGCATTCTAGGAAGACCTTTCCTAGCAACTGGACGAACTCTCATTGATGTCCAAAAGGGGGTAGTAACCCTGAGAGTCAATGAGGATGAGTTTAAGTTGAGTGCTGTCAAAGCCATGCAGCATCCAGACACACCAAAAGACTGCATGAAAGTTGATCTTATTGACTCTTTGGTAGAGGAGATCAACATGGCTGAGAGTCTCGAATCAGAGCTGGAAGACATCTTTAAAGATGTTCAGCCTGATCTGGAGGAATCAAAGGAATTAAAAGAGCCTCTGAAACTTTCTCAGGAAGAGGAAAAATCTCCTAAACCTGAGCTCAAACCATTACCACCATCCCTGAAATATGCATTTCTGGGAGAAGGTGACACTTTTCTGGTGATCATAAGCTCTGCTTTAAATCCCCTGGAAGAGGAAGCACTACTTCAAGTGCTAAGGACACACAAGACAGCTCTTGGGTGGTCCATAAGTGATCTTAAGGGCATCAGCCCAGCAAGATGCATGCACAAGATCCTATTGGAGCACGATGCTAAGCCAGTGGTTCAACCACAGAGGCGGCTAAATCCAGCCATGAAGGAAGTGGTGCAGAAAGAGGTCACCAAGTTACTGGAGGCTGGGATTATTTATCCTATTTCTGATAGCCCCTGGGTGAGTCATGTCCAAGTTGTCCCCAAAAAGGGAGGCATGACAGTGGTTCATAATGAAAAAAATAAACTGGTTCCTACAAGAACAGTTACAGGGTAGCGCATGTGTATTGACTACAGAAGGCTCAATACAGCCACCAGAAAGGATCATTTTCCTTTACCATTCATAGACCAGATGCTAGAAAGACTAGCAGGTCATGATTATTACTGCTTTTTGGATGGCTATTCAGGCTACAACCAAATTGTAGTAGATCCCCAGATCAAGAGAAAACAGCATTCACATGCCCATCTGGAGTATTTGCCTATAGAAGGATGCCATTTGGGCTGTGTAATGCACCTGCAACCTTTCAGAGATGCATGCTTTCTATTTTCTCTGATATGGTAGAAAAATTTCTGGAAGTCTTCATGGATGACTTCTCAGTATATGGAGACTTATTCAGCTGTCTTGATCACCTGACACTGGTTCTGAAAAGGTGCCAAGAGACTAACCTGGTTTTAAACTGGGAAATATGTCACTTTATGGTGACTGAAGGAATTGTCCTTGGGCACAAGATTTCAAACAAGGGAATAGAGGTGGATCAAGCTAAGGTAGAGGTAATTGAAAAATTACCACCACCTGCCAATGTTAAGGCAATCAGAAGCTTTCTGGAGCATGCAGGATTCTATAGGAGGTTTATAAAGGATTTTTCAAAAATTGCAAAACCTCTGAGCAACCTGCTAGCTGCTGATACGCCATTTATGTTTGACACAGAGTGTCTGCAAGCGTTCGAAACTCTGAAAGCTAAGCTAGTCACAGCACCAGTTATTTCTGCACCAGACTGGACATTACCATTCGAACTAATATGTGATGCCAGTGACCATATCATTGGTGCAGTATTGGGGCAGAGGCATGACAAGATTCTAAATGTCATTTATTATGCTAGCCGTGTTTTAAATGATGCCCAGAAAAATTACACAACCACAGAAAAAGAATTGCTTGCAGTGGTTTATGCCATTGACAAGTTTAGATCATACTTAGTAGGATCAAAAGTGATTGTGTACACTGACCATGCTGTTCTTAAATATCTACTTACAAAGCAGGATTCAAAACCAGGCTCATAAGATGGGTGTTGCTTCTGCAAGAGTTTGATATAGAAATAAGAGACAGAAAAGGGACAGAAAACCAAGTGGCTGATCATCTGTCCCTGATAGAACCAGTAGAAGGGGCATCCTTTCCCTCTATTGAGATCTCTGAAACCTTTCCGGATGAGCATTTGTTCGCCATTCAGGAAACACCATGGTTTGCAGACATTGCAAACTATAAAGCTGCAAGGTTCATACCCAAGGAGTACAGCAGGCAACAAAAGAAAAAATTAATTACTGATGCAAAGTACTACTTGTGAGATGAACCCTATCTCTTTAAGAGATGTGCAGACGGAATAATCCGTAGGTGTGTGCCTAGAGAAGAAGCACAGAAGATCTTATGGCATTGCCATGGGTCACAATATGGAGGCCATTTCGGAGGTGAGCGAATAGCCACCAAGGTCCACCAATGTGGCTTCTACTGGCCTACCCTCTATAGAGATTCCCGAGAGTTTGTACGTAACTGTGACAGTTGCCAGAGATCTGGTAATCTACCTCATGGTTACGCCATACCTCAACAAGGAATCTTGGAGATTGAGTTATTTAATGTATGGGGTATTAACTTCATAGGGCCTTTCCCACCATCATACTCAAACATTTATATTCTGGTGGCAGTCGACTATGTATCCAAATGGGTAGAGGCCATTGCCACACCCACTAATGATACTAAGACAGTGCTGAAGTTCCTCCAGAAACATATCTTCAGCAGGTTTGGTATCCCTAGAGCATTAATTAGTGATGGGGGCACTCACTTCTACAACAAACAGCTTTACTCTGCTATGGTCCGGTATGGAATTAGTCACAAGGTGGCAACTCCATATCATCCACAGACAAACGGGCAAGCTGAAGTCTCTAATAGAGAACTAAAAAGAATTCTGGAACAGACTGTAAGTACCCGTAGACAGGATTGGGCGAGAAGCTTGGATGATGCTCTGTGGGCTTACAGAACATCATTCAAGACTCCTATAGGGACCTCTCCATACCAGCTTATGTATGGTAAGGCCTGCCATCTGCCCATGGAACTGGAGCATAAGGCCTACTGGGCAACCAGATTCCTAAACTTTGATGCCAAATTAGCTGGAGAAAAAAGATTGCTCCAGCTGAATGAGCTAGAGGAATTCAGACTCACTGCTTTCGAAAATGCCAAGCTTTACAAAGAGAAAGCAAAAAGGTGGCATGACAGAAAGCTGTCATCTAGAGTCTTTGAACTAGGATAGAAGGTTCTGCTGTTTAACTCTAGGCTCAGGCTATTCTCCGGGAAACTGAAATCCCGGTGGAGGGGACCATATGTGATTACAAGTGTGTCACCATATGGCTATGTGGAGCTTCAAGACATTGATTCTAATAAGAAGTTTATTGTTAATGGACAAAGAATCAAGCATTATAAGGCAATGTTGAGCAAGAGTGCTCAAGGCTGAGGCTAGATTAAAAGCTCAGCAAGGTCCAGCTAACGACAATAAAGAAGCGCTTGCTGGGAGGCAACCCAGCCATTAGCAAAGCTTTTTATTTATTTATTTATTCATTTTTTTATTATACAAGTTTAACATAAATAATCTTCAAAGTAAAGAATCAATTACATAAGTTCACAGGGTTATAGAAGAATTCAGAATACAAAACAGGGAGAAGGAGCTCACTGGCAAGAAAATGCCAGTAAGAGGTATATTTGGGCATTAAACGCCCAAAAGAAGCATTTACTGGGCGTTTAACGCCAGTAATGATACCTTTTTGGGCGTTAAACGCCAGAATGGGTACCATTCTGGGCGTTTAACGCTATACTTGCAGCATCCTAGGCGTTCAGAAAAATGCCCAGTGACGAAAGATTTCTGGCGTTTAACGCCAGCCAGAAGCAACAGCTGGGCGTTAAACGCCCAAAAGAGGCTACAGATGGGCGTTAAACGCCCAAAACAAGCAGCAGTTGGGCGTTTAACACCAGGATTGTGGAGGGGAGGAAGTTTTTGTTCCCAACTTGATTTTTTTTCAAAATTTCATATTTCCATCCATTTTTCTTGCATAAACATGTTCCCATACTTTCATTTTTCAAACTTTTTTTCCAAAAAAAAAAAAATTTAAATATCTTAATCCTAAAATTAAATCTTTCTCAATTCTTCTTCAACCTCTTCTTAAATCTTTTTCAAAACAAATCTATCTTTTTCAAATTTTTTTTTTCAAACTCATCAATATCTTTTTCAAATCTTCACAATATTTTCAGAACAATCTATCTTTTTCAAATATCTTTCATATCTTTTCAATTTTAAATTACATCTTTTTCCATCTTACTTATCTTTTTCAAATCACATTTTCTATCATATCTTTTTAAAAGATTTTTGAAAACCCACCCCCTCCCCTTTAAATCCTCGTTTGGCCTCCCCCCTCTCCTCCACAAATTCGAACTTGGCTCTCCCTCTATCCTTCTCCTTTCTTTTCTTTTGCTTGAGGACAAGCAACCTCTAAGTTTGGTGTATTTATCCGTGATTACTAAGCCAATACCCACCAAGATCATGGCTCCTAAGGGAAAACAAACCAACTCAAGAGGCAAGAAAGAGAATATTCCAAAACCACTTTGGAATCAAGGGAAGTTCTTAACCAAAGAACATTCAGACCATTACTACAAAATAATTGGTCTAAGGTCAGTGATCCCGGAAGTTAAATTCGATCTGAAAGAAGACGAATATCCGGAGATCCAAGAGTAAATTCGAAACAGGAGCTGCGAAGTCCTAGCTAATCCTGAAATAAAGGTGGGAAGAAACATGGTTCAGGAATTCTACTCTAATCTGTGGCAGACAGACAGGCAGAGAATAGCTAGAACCGCATTCTATGACTATCGAACTCTGGTCAGAGGGAAGATTGTTCACACCCACCCTGACAAAATAAGGGAGATCTTCAAGCTGCCTCAACTGCAAGATGACCCAGACTCCTTTAATAGGAGAATGATGAGACCAAATCAGAGCTTGGACAAAATCCTAGAGGACATATGCCTCCTTGGAGCCAAATGGACAACCAACACAAATGGTGTCCCAAACCAACTCAAAAGAGGAGATCTCAAACCAGTCGCCAGAGGCTGGCTGGACTTTATTGGGCGCTCTATACTGCCCACTAGCAATCGCTCTGAAGTCACCATCAAAAGAGCAGTGATGATTCATTGCATTATTGGTGCGCGGAATCGTGATTACACTTTAATTATGTAAAATTCATTGCTCTTTCTTTCCCTGGAAATGGCGCCAAAAACATGATGCCAAGACCATGGTTCACAACTCCGTGTAACTAACCAGCAAGTGCACTGGGTCGTTATCCTATGAGGTCCACAGATCTTGAGGTGTCAAGGCATTTACATCCCTGCACCAATTTAGGCATGCAAAATGCCCTTGCACACAACTCTGGGCGTTCAGCGCCAGGTTGGTGCCCATTTTGGGCGTTCAACGCCCATTTGCTGCCATTTCTGGCGTTGAACGCCAGAACCATGCTTGTTCTGGGTGTTCAGCGCCAGGATGCTCCCATTCTGGGCGTTCAGTGCCAGAACTATGCTCTGTTCTGGCGTTTGAACGCCAGACAGATGCTCCTCCAGGGTGTGATTTTTCTTCTGCTGTTTTTGATTCCGTTTTTGATTTTTTTCTTTATTTTGTGACTCCACATGATCATGAACCTAAGAAAACATGAAAAACAATAAAAATAAAAATTAGATAAACATTGGGTTGCCTCCCAACAAGCGCTTCTTTAATGTCAATAGCTTGACACTGGGCTCTCATGGAGCCTCACAGATGTGCAGAGCTTTGTTGAGACTCTCCAACACCAAACTTAGAGTTTGGATATGGGGGTTCAACACCAAACTTAGAGTTTGGTTGTGGCCTCCCAACACCAAACTTAGAGTTTGACTGTGGGGGCTCTGGTTGACTCTGCTGGGAGAGAAGCTTTTCCTGCTTCTTCTCCATGGTTGCAGAGGGGGATCCTTGAGTTTTGAATACAAGGGAGTTCTCATTCCATTAAAGGAATATTTCCCCTCTGTCAACATCAATCACAGCTCTTGCTGTGGCCAGGAAAGGTCTTCCTACGATGATGGATTCATCCTCTTCCTTTCCAGTATCCAGGACTATGAAATCAGTAGGTATGTAAAGGCCCTCAACCTTTACTAATACATCTTCTACTTGTCAGGAATGGAGATGCTTCTTCCATGTAAATTGGAATTAGGTGCAGTAAAGTCACCAAGCATCTTCCTTACATTATTATTATTTTCGGCTGCCATCTCCTCTTCCTGTTCGAAAATTTCTGTAAGGTTGTCTCTGGATTGTTGTATTTTAGCTTCTCTTAATTTTCTCTTCAGAGTCCTTTCAGGTTCTGGATCTGCTTCAACAAGAACGTTCTTGTCCTTGCTCCTACTCATATGACAAAGAAGAAGGCACAGAAAAATAATAATAATAGGGATCCTTTTTGCCCAAGCACAGAGGTTCCCTTATGTGAGTAGAAGAAAAGAAGAAAAGAAAATCTGAACTCAGAGAGAGAGGGGGTTCGGATTTTTGGTGAGTTGAAGGAAAGATGTTAGTATATCAATAAACAATTAGAAGAAGATGAGAGGGGGAAGTGAATTTTCGAAAACAATTTTTGAAAAAGAGTTAGTGATTTTTGAGAATAGTTTTTGAAAAAGGTTAGTAGAATTTTTTTTTTCGAAAATTAAAATAAAAAATTAGAATAATTAGTTAATTAAAAAGAAATTTTGAAAAAGAGGGAAGATATTTTTCGAAAATTAGAGAGAGAGTTCTGAAGAAAAATAGAGTTTTGAAAACATTTTTTTTTTTAATTTTTTTCGAAAACAAAGGAGAAATTTTTGAAAGATTTTTGAAAAATTTTTGAAAACAAAACAAAAAGAAAATTATCTAATCTAAGCAACAAGATGAACCGTCAGTTGTCCAAACTCGAACAATCCCCGGCAACGGCGCCAAAAACTTGGTGCGCGGAATCGTGATTACACTTTAATTATGTAAAATTCATTGCTCTTTCTTTCCCTGGAAATGGCGCCAAAAACATCTGCCCACTAGCAACCGCTCTGAAGTCACTATCAAAAGAGCAGTGATGATTCATTGCATTATGCTAGAAAAAGAAGTGGAAGTTCATCAGCTGATTTCTTGTGAGCTTTACAAAATTGCAAACAAGAACTCCAAAGACGCCAAATTGGCTTATCCAAGCTTGATCTCTCTATTATGTAAAGATGTTAGGGTAAAAATGGGAGTAGATGAGTATATCTTAGTTAAGCAACCTATCACCAAAAAGTCAATGGAAGGACAAGTGTAGGACGACTCCATCAAGAGGAGAGCACAGGAGTTCCTCCCGGAAATTCCTCAATTTGAATACTGGGGGCGCCTAGAAGCATCTATCACCAAGTTGCAAGAAGCTATGGATCAACTGAAGGAAGAACAGCAAAATCAAAACAGCATGCTCTGCAAACTGCTTAGGGAACAAGAAGAGCAAGGGCGTGAACTGAAAGAACTGAAGCGCTAGAAGCTATCTCTTGAAGGGCCAAGAACCCCACAGACTAAAGAGGCATCTACCTCCCAAAGCAAAGGTTGTTGAGTCCTAACTCTGTGATAACCTTTTATCTATTTTAAGAGTATATGAGTATTAAAATTAGAGTCATTTGTCTTTATGTCTTTAGTTAATCCAAGATTCTCCGCTCCTGTCACCAACCAAAGCAACTCACCGAGGTGGGTTGCGACCTGCATCTCAAAAACACAACAACAATATGGTATGAGAACCGGCGGTTCTCAGTATGGTAACAGTTCCCAGTGATATAGGATATAAGACCCCGAGACGCCAAAGGCAATCCTAAGCTTCATATCAATCACAAGATTCAACTTAAAGCATTCTAAAACATGTAAGCATAATATACCAACTTGACTTAAATAAACCAGGTTATCTATCTTAAGGGATTTCTATTCTAACCAAAAACTGCTGTCCCACAGCCTTCACCAACCGATCCTCCATGCGATCCCATCGCCACCGCCTTCCGAACCTCTTCAATCCCAGCAGAAAACACAGATAATGTTCAAAGCAAGTAAAGCACAAGTAGTAGCATATATGGCAAATAATTCAGATAGCAAGTAAGCATGTTATTCAATTAGGCAACCCATTACAAGTAGACAACTCAAACAAGCAGATAGGAAATGCATATGATGAATGCCTGCCCTACTGGCTGTGATATCACATTGTCGGTTCAACTGCCAACCCGACACAACTCCATGGAGACGTCGCCCTTCGGATTTCTCATATGGGAACCCCCGAGATATAGTGCCCAGATCACTGTCCAGGTACCGGCGCCTGCTCGCCCTATAGATCCGAAGGGATGCGAGCAGGATATTCTTGCCTCAGACCCCACATCTCAACGTAAGCGGGATTAACCACCGTCCTTACGCCGCCGCTGCTACCTCGACAGGCGGGATTAACCACCGTCCCTGCCAGGCGCATAGCGTCTCAAAATATCATGTAAAAATATTATTTCAATGGTTTTCAAAAGTATTTTCAGCATACATAGATCCATCACTTCAATCCGAGTCCCCGACTCATCTCAACCACTGTCCCTTCATAACTCAGTTTCCAATGTCAAAAGATCATAATGAAGATTTCGTGATTACCTTGAGGATTTCTTGGGTGGGTTTTGTAGAGCTCTTCACAAGGAACGCGTAGCCGCAAACGGTGCGGCGATCGGAGCTCCGTAGCTCAAGATATGAGCTTGGGAAGTTTGAAGTGAATAGTAACAATGGTGAAAAGCTCTCACCTCTCTCCTCACTTCAGCTGCTGTTGTGTTTAGGTTATGAGGGTGAAAGTGGCTGAAATGGGTTCATTTAAGTGTATTTATATGTTGGGCTTGGGCCCAACTTGGGCCCGGTCTAATCCGTTAGCGTTTTTAGCCCGTTTGGCCTAACTTTGGGCCAAATCTTTAAAATTAAAGCCCAGTTTTCCATTTCTAATATTTTTCTAAGGTTTTTTTTGACGGTTTTCACTTTTTTCGTGCGCTACCAGGCAGACTTGAACCGGTTCAACCGGTTCAACTGCCGGTTCGTAATTTTTCACGGTTTTTCGTAGAAAGCACATTTTCTGACTCAGAAAGACTCACTGAGTCCAAAAATCACCTTAAAATCCCCAAATTCTCTCTCTAACTTTTTGGAATCTAATTTGGGAAATTAATCACTTAATTAACTGGTTGATTAGTTGCGGTTCTTACATTCTCCCCACCAAATAAGAAATTTTGTCCTCAAAATTTGAATTACCTGAGAAAAGCTCGGGATAATCCTTTCGCATCTCAGACTCCAATTCCCAAGTGTGCTCTTCTACTCCTGCTCGCTCCCAAGCAACTTTAACCAATGGGACATCCTTTCCTCGCAGCTTCTTCATACTAGTGTCATCGATCCTCACTGGTGTCACTTGGAGAGTCAAGTTCTCTTTCAACTTGACCGATTCAGGCTCCAACACATGAGCCGCATCCGACGTGTATTTACGGAGCTGTGACACGTGGAATACGTCATGCAAGTTAGACAGATGAGGTGGCAAAGCTACTTGATATGCCACCGGCCTGAATCTCTTCAAAACCTCAAACGGTCCTATATATCTTGGGTTCAACTTCTTGGTCTTGATTGCTCTTCCAATCCCAGTTGTCGGTGTAACCCTAAGGAATACGTGTTCTCCCACTTCAAACTCTAAGGGTTTCCTTCTCTGATCCGCATAACTCTTCTGTCGACTTTGGGCAGTTAAAATACTTGCACAAATCTTCTTAATGTTCTCAGTAGTCTCTGCTATCAAATCTGGACCCAAAACACTTACTTCTCCAAATTCATACCAACAAAGTGGAGACTGACACTTTCGTCCATACAAAGCCTCATACGGAGCCATCCCAATGCTTGCATGAAAGCTGTTGTTATATGCGAACTCCACCAATGGCATGTAACGATCCCAACTCCTGGGTTGATCCAACACACATGCTCTCAGCATATCTTCCAACGTTTGAATAGTCCTTTCCGATTGTCCATCTATTTGTGGATGATACGCCGTACTAAGACATAGCTTCGTACCGAAAGCTCTTTGAAAAGCTCCCCAAAACCTTGATGTGAATCGGGGATCACGGTCCGATACTATGCTTGACGGCACACCATGCAACCTCACTATCTCCTTGATGTATAATCTTGCCAATTCCTCCATAGAACAGTTTAGTCGGATAGGCAAAAAATGAGCGGATTTGGTTAAGCAATCTACGATCACCCAAATCGCATCAAACCCCGACCTAGTCCTCGGTAAACTGGTAACAAAATCCATAGCATTTCCTTCCCACTTCCACTGAGGAATCTCAAGTGGTTGTAGCATTCCTGACGGTTTTTGATGCTCTATCTTCACTTTCTGGCAGGTCAAACATTTGGATACCACTGTAGCTACATCACCCTTCATCCCCGGCCAGCCTTACTCCGTATAAGTGGTGTCTCCAAATCTTCAATGCAAACACAATTGCCGCTAATTCCAAGTCATGAATGGGGTAATTCACCTCATGCGGTTTCAGCTGACGCGATGCGTAAGCCACCACATTCCGGTGTTGCATCAACACGCAACCCAAACCCTTCAAAGAAGCATCACAATATACCTCAAACGGTTCATGCGGTTCCGGCAGGATTAGAACAGGTGCTGAAGTTAATCTCTGCTTTAACGTTTGAAAACTTTCTTCGCACTCCGACATCCACTCGAACGGCACTTCTTTCCTTGTCAACTTTGTCATTGGTAGCGCAATCCGGGAAAATTCTTCGATAAATCTTCGGTAATATCCGGCTAAACCCAAAAAGCTTCTGACTTCCGTCACAGTCGTCGGTCTTTCCCATTCCATCACCGCTTCTACTTTAGAAGGATCTACAGCTATTCCTCCCTTACTCACCACGTGGCCTAAGAACTTTACTTCCTCCTTCCAGAACTCGCACTTTGACAACTTAGCGTACAACTTCCATTCCTTTAAGATTTGCAGTACAATCCTCAAGTGTTCCTCATGCTCCTTTACCGTCTTAGAGTAAACTAAGATGTCATCTATGAAAACCACCATGAATTTGTCCAAAAAGGGACGAAACACTCTGTTCATGTAATCCATGAAAATAGCAGGTGCATTCGTCAACCCAAAAGACATTACCGCAAACTCGTAGTGTCCATAGCGTGTTCTAAAGGCAGTCTTAGGGATATCATCTTCCTTCACTCTTATCTGGTGGTAACCGGATCTCAAATCAATCTTGGAAAACACTCCAGCTCCTTGCAATTGATCCATCAAGTCATCTATCCTTGGCAGCGGGTACTTGTTCTTTACTGTCACTTTATTTAACTGTCGGTAATCCACACACAAACGCATCCATCCATCTTTCTTCTTCACCAATAAAACTGGCGCTCCCCACGGTGATACACTCGGTCGAATGAACCTCTTATTCAGAAGCTCTTCCAACTGAGTCTTTAGCTCTGCCAGCTCTATAGGAGCCATTCTATACGGTGCAATCGATACTGGTCCAGCTCCCGGCACCAATTCAATCGCAAACTCAATTTCCCTTTGAGGTGGGAACTCAGGGATATCTTCCGGGAACACTTCTGGAAAATCTCTAACCACCGGAATTTGATCTAAGTTCTGGGCATCGCCCAACGCATTAGCAGCCAACAGAATATAACCCTGACACTCCTCCCCACTATAATGCACCATTACAGAGTTCAGGTAATACCCCGTAGCTACCACTGCTCCATTTTCTCCTTCCGGCATAAACCGAATTGTCCGTTCAAAGCAATCCAACAAAATCCAGTTCTTCGACAACCAATCAAACCCCAAAATCATCTCCAGCCCCACCATTGGTAAACAGATCAAATCGTGTATAAAGTCTCTACCCTCAAGCTTGAAACCTACTTGTCTACAACCTGACCTAGTCATAACTGTTTGATGCGGAGTATGTACATGTAGATCAAAAGGTAACTCTGATACTTTCAAGCCTAATTCCTCAACTTTAGCAAATGAAATAAACGAATGCGAAGCTCCAGTATCATATAATGCAACTGAGGATTTATCACCAATTAGACATATACCTTTCATCAAAGGATCCGCCTTGGAAGCATCCTTGGCATTCATAGCAAAGACTCGACCTTGATGCTGATTCTGGCCCGCATTCTGATTCCTCCCACGAGGGCAATCCCTCGCAATGTGGCCAGGTAACCCACACTTGAAGCAACCACCTAAACCAATCTTACATGAGTCATAAGGGTGAAAACGTCCACAACGATCACAAGCTAAATCCGGAGAACTCTTACTCTGATTTCCTCTGCCTTTAGCATACTGAAACTGATTCTGATTGTTCTTTCTAAAGCCCCCTTGGCCTTGAGGAGTATATCCCCCTCTTTTGAAGCTTTGTCCTCTAGGATGAAAATACTTGCCACGCCCACGACTAGAGCTCCCTCCATGAGTGTCCTTAGATGCCGCCACTGTCTTGGCATACTCCTCCACTACCCTTGCTTTGTTCACCAAGTCGGAGATGACACGGATCTCCATAGGAGCCACAGCAGTCATAATGTTGTCCTTCAAGCCCCTTTGGTACTTAATGCACCTCCAGCTCTCGAAAGTCTCCGGGTCACCCTGACATACCCGAGAAAACCTACAAAGCTCTTCGAACTTGTTGGTGTACTCTGCCACAGACATGGAACCTTGCTTCAGCTGCATTAGCTCCATCTCCTTTGCTTCCCTTGCAGACTCAGGAAAGTATTTCTTGTAGAAAGCTGTTTGGAACACCTCCCATGGAATGTCGGCATTCTGAAGCTGTAGCAAACGACACTCAGCTTGCCACCAGGGCTGGGCCTCTCCCGCTAGCTGATAAGCGGCAAACTTTACATATTGATTGAGAGGAACATACTGCGCCTGTAAAGCACGCTCTATAGCCTGGAACCAGTGGTCCGCTTCAATAGGATCTGTAGATCCTCGGAAAGTTGGCGGATGAACCTTGAGGAACGTCGCCAGGGTCATCGGAACTCCTCCTGTGTTATCGCCGTTACCCTCAGCATTATCATTGGTATTCCCTTCGCCGTTCCCATTTCCATTGCCATTTCCAGTCGGTTGGCCCAATCTCTGCACTGCTTACAGAGTCGCAGCAGCATTAGCTTCCATGGTGTTAGCGAGATTCGCTATCGCCGCCATGAATTCGGCGTGATTGTCAGCTGGTTGCTCATTCCTACTTCCCCGTGTACGCGTTCGACCTCACCCGCGAGTAGCCATGTAGGATTCCTATCTACACAAAACAATAGATATCAAGGTGATCAGTCTCAATATCAAAAGTTTAGTGCTTCAATTATCCCAAACAGGCACTCACAAACAAGCATGCTATGCATATATCAAACCGATAACCTAATAGCATCAAAGAAAAGACACACAGAGTATGCAAAGAAGCACAATCGGTCCATCCCTCAGGCTCACGAGGACGAACCGCTCTGATACAATAGTATAATTTAGAAGCCCGATGAAAGATATAGCTCAAAAACAGAATTTCAAAGCACAAACGTATTAACAGAGCTACTAGCTTAAGGCATAAGAAACAGAGAAGATATAACAAAAGATAAGTATATAATATCATAAGGAACTAGTCACGACTCGCGGAGTTTAAGCCGGCTAGCCATATACTGATATACAAAACCATACAGTGAAAATAGCTTATACAAGTTTTGTTCTCTCAAATACATGCCTCTAGGCAAAACAAAATACAAAAGGAGAGATGTATAAACAAAATAAACCAAAAAGAACACCAAAATGATCCAAGATTCTCCGCTCTTGTCACCAACCAAAGCAACTCACCGAGGTGGGTTGCGACCTGCATCTGAAAAACACAACAACAATATGGTATGAGAACCGGCGGTTCTCAGTATGGTAACAGTTCCCAGTGATATAGGATATAAGACCCCGGGACGCCAAAGGCAATCCTAAGCTTCATATCAATCACAAGATTCAACTTAAAGCATTCTAAAATATTTAAGCATAATATACCAACTTGACTTAAATAAACCAGGTTATCTATCTTAAGGGATTTCTACTCTAACCAAACACCGCTGTCCCACAGCCTTCACCAACCGATCCTCCATGCGATCCCATCGCCACCACCTTCCGAACCTCCTCAATCCCAGCAGAAAACATAGATAATGTTCAAAGCAAGTAAAGCACAAGTAGTAGCAGATATGGCAAATAATTCAGATAGCAAGTAAGCATGTTATTCAATTAGGCAAACCATTACAAGTAGACAAAGCAAACAAGCAGATAGGAAATGCATATGATGAATGCCTGCCCTACTGGTTGTGATATCACATTGTCAGTTCAACTGCCAACCCGACACATCTCCATGGAGACGTCGCCCTTCAGATTTCTCATATGGGAACGCCCGAGATATAGTGCCCGGATCACTGTCCAGGTACCGGCGCCTGCTCGCCCTATAGATCCGAAGGGATGCGAGCGGGATATTCTTGCCTCAGACCTCACATCTCAACGTAAGCGGGATTAACCCCCGTCCTTACGCCGCCGCCGCTACCTCGACAGGCGGGATTAACCACCGTCCCTGCCAGGCGCATAGCGTCTCAAAATATCATGTAAAAATATTATTTCAATGGTTTTCAAAAGTATTTTCAGCATACATAGATCCATCACTTCAATCCGAGTCCCCGACTCATCTCAACCACTGTCCCTTTATAACTCAGTTTTCAAATACCAAAAGTCTATCATTCCTCATCTCATATACCAATCATCCTTCACCTAACGTCAAACCATTCTTAGCACGCCAGAAACCTAGGCCTCCGTTTTCTAATTTACCTTAAAATCATGTACTAGAGCTCTTAATTTATATCCCATGTTCTAATACTCAAAACTAGGCCCAAACGTCTTAAAATGCTGTTATAGAAGCTTACAACTTTGTTGAAAAGGCAAAATAGTTGAAAACAAATAAATTTTTGAGAAACAGGACGTGTGCACCCACACATATCAGAAGTAATGAAATTCTGCAACTTTGAAAAATTTCAGATTTTTAACACCAACTTTGAATGATCATAACTTCCTCTTCCAAATTCCAATTTTTTTACAAACTTTATATCGATTCGAACAGTTTTCAATAAGCTTTAATGCTAAACTAATTTCAATAGATTTTGAAAACCAAGGCATAAGTTATGATTAGACAAAGTTCACCAAAAGTCAACTTTTACCAAGACTCACAAGAATCTCAATTTACCAACTTTCATAACCCAATCCAACCAAAACCACATCAATTCTATCACATATCAGAATTTACCATTTTTCATATCCAATTTACCACTCCACCATATATAATCATCAATTCTCACTATCAAATACATAATAATACCCTTACTAACCATCATCATTATTAATTTCAACATCAAACTCCAATATCATACTATCAACATCAATATAACCATTTATCAACAATTCCAACACTCACCTTCAATTACCAAAAATATCAATATTTATCATCCATTATCAACCACATCAACAAACCCTCATCAACAACAATAAATCATACATCCCTCATCAACCTGTATAATCATTAAATTCCAACAACATCATTATTCATCATCAATCATTAAATACCAACAACCTCATCAACAACACTAATCATCAATACTCATTAACACCAACAATTCTCCATAATCATCCTTAATCACAATATTCCAAGGATACCAACAATTAACATCAATTTACACATAATCATTCATACACCAACAACATTCAATCCTATCTTAGGGTCAACTAGCCTAAGTGTCCATGAATATTATATACTACATAGAGGAAACCGAAACCATACCTTGGCCGATTCCCTTTATGCACCCAAACTCAAAATGAGCACCAACAAGCTTCCAACCACAATCCAAGCTTTCAAATCCACTCCAACAAGCACAAATAAGTTCCAAAAGCTCCCAAAGCCACAATAATCAAACTATATACATATAAATCACCACAAATCAACCTAGGGTTCAACATAAGCATAATCTCACAAGGGTTTAAGAGCTTTTACCTTTCCCAACAGATTTGATAACACAAATCCAAAGCTAAGCAAGGATTAGAGCAAACCTAAACATCCAAAATCA
>NC_029792.2:31765207-31770922 GCF_000816755.2 Arachis ipaensis
ATAAATCATACATCCCTCATCAACCTGTATAATCATTAAATTCCAACAACATCATTATTCATCATCAATCATTAACTACCGACAATTCTCCATAATCATCCTTAATCATAATATTCCAAGGATACCAACAATTAACATCAATTTACACATAATTATTCATACACCAACAACATTCATTCGTATCTTAGGGTCAACTAGCCTAAGTGTCCATGAATATTATATACTACATAGAGGAAACTGAATCCATACCTTGGCCGATTCTCTTAATGCACCCAAACTCAAAATGAGCACCAACAAGCTTCCAACCACAATCCAAGCTTTCAAATCCACTCCAACAAGCACAAATAAGTTCCAAAAGCTCCCAAAGCCACAATAATCAAACTATATACATATAAATCACCACAAATCAACCTAGGGTTCAACATAAGCATAATCTCACAAGGGTTTAAGAGCTTTTACCTTTCCCAACAGATTTGATAACACAAATCCAAAGCTAAGCACGGATTAGAGCAAATCTAAACATCCAAAATTACAAAAACCCATTTAACCCAAAACTCTAATAAAACCCGAAATTTTGAAGAGAGAAACTGGGAAGATTTCGTGATTACCTTGAGGGTTTCTTGGGTGGATTTTGTAGAGTTCTTCACAAGAAACGCGTAGCCGCAAACGGTGCGGCGATCGGAGCTCCGTAGCTCAAGATATGAGCTTGGGAAGTTTGAAGTGAATAGTAACAATGATGAAAAGCTCTCACCTCTCTCCTCACTTCAGCTGCTGTTGTCTTTAGGTTATGAGGGTGAAAGTGGCTGAAATGGGTTCATTTAAGTGTATTTATATGTTGGGCTTGGGCCCAACTTGGGCCCGGTCCAATCCGTTAGCATTTTTAGCCTGTTTGGCCTAACTTCGGGCCAAATCTTTGAAATTAAAGCCAGGTTTTCCATTTCTAATGTTTTTCTAAGGTTTTTTTTTACGGTTTTCACTTTTCTCGTGCGGTACCAGGCAGACTTGAACCGGTTCAACTGTCGGTTCGCAATTTTTCACGGTTTTTTGTAGAAAGCACATTTTCTGACTCAGAAAGACTCACTGAGTCTAAAAATCACCTTTAAATCCCCAAATTCTCTCTCTAACTTTTTGGAATCTAATTTGGGAAATTAATCACTTAATTAACCGGTTGATTAGTTGCGGTTCTTACATGTGGCGTGAAGGTGTCAAGTGAAAAGCTTGAGACTGAGCGGTTAAAGTTGAGGTCCAAAGAAAAAAGAGTGTGCTTAAGAACTCTGGACACCTCTAATTGGGGAATTTAGCAAAGCTGAGTCACAATCTGAAAAGCTTCACCCTTTTATGTGTCTGTGGAATTTATATATGTATCCGGTGGTAATACCGGAAAACAAAGTGCTTAGGGCCACGGCCAAGACTCATAAAGTAGCTGTGTTCAAGAATCAACATACTGAACTAGGAGAATCAATAACACTATCTGAATGAGTAAAGTATCGTTTTTGTCCCCAACGTTTGGGGTAAGTCCCAAAGTTGTCCCTAACATTTCAATCGTCCTATTTAAGTCCTTAACGTTTCAAAATTAACTCAATGTTGTCCTGCCGTTAGGGATCCGTTAACAGAATTGACGGCGGGACAAAATTGAGATGATTTTGAAACGTTAGGGACTTAAATAGGACGAAAACGTTAGGGACAAAAACGATAAATAAAAATAAATTTTAATTTAATTTTATCTTTCAATAATATTAATTTTTTACTGTATATAGTATTCAATTATTTTTTAATTAATTTATTTAAAATGAAAGTAATATGATTAAGTGTAATTTACTTAGATGTGATTAAAAAATAATTGAATACTATGTATAGTAAAAAATTGATATTATTGAAAGATAAAATTAAAATTTATCTCTATGTATCATTTTTGTCCCCAACGTTTTCGTCTTATTTAAATCCCTAAGGTTTCAAAATCGTCTCAATTTCGTCCCACCGTCAATTTTGTTAACGGATCCCTAACGACAGGACAACATTGAGTCAGTTTTGAAACGTTAGGGACTTAAATAAGACGATTGAAACGTTAGGGACAACTTTGTGACTTACCCCAAACATTGGAGACAAAAACGATACTTTACTCCTATCTGAATTTTGAGTTCCTATAGATGTCAATCATTCTGAACTTCAATGGATTAAGTGAGATGCCAAAACTGTTTAGAGGCAAAAAGCTACTAGTCCCGCTCATTTAATTGTAGCTAAGCTTCATTGATATTTTGGAATTTATAGTATATTCTCTTTTTTTTATCCTATTTGATTTTCAGTTGTTTGGGGACAAGCAACAATTTAAGTTTGGTGTTGTGATGAGCGGATAATTTATACGCTTTTTGGCATTGTTTTTACATAGTTTTTAGTATATTTTTATTAGTTTTTAAATAAAAATCACATTTCTGGACTTTACTATGAGTTTGTGTATTTTTCTGTGATTTCAGGTATTTTCTGGCTGAAATTGAGGGACCTGAGCAAAAATTTGATTCAGAGGCTGAAAAAGGACTGCAGATGCTGTTGGATTCTGACCTCCCTACACTCAAAGTGGATTTTCTGGAGCTACAGAAGTCCAAATGGCGCGCTCTCAATTGCGTTGGAAAGTAGACATCCAGGGATTTCCAGCAATATATAATAGTTTATACTTTGCCCGAGTTTAGATGACGCAAACTGGCGTTCAACGCCAGTTCTCTGCCCTATTCTGGCGTTAAACGCCAGAAACAGGTTACAAGTTGGAGTTAAACGCCCAAAACATGTTACAACCTGGCATTTAACTCCAGAAACAGCCTAGGCACGTGTAAAGCTCAAGTCTCAGCCTCAGCAAACACCAAGTGGGCCCTGGAAGTGGATTTCTGCACTATCTATCATAGTTTACTCATTTTCTGTAAACCTAGGTTACTAGTTTAGTATTTAAACAACTTTTGGAGATTTATTTTGGACCTTATGACATTTTCACGTTTTACATTGTATCTCTACGACATGAGTCTCTAAACTCCATAGTTGGGGGGTGAGGAGCTCTGCTGTGTCTCGATGAATTAATGTAATTACTTCTGTTTTCTATTCAATCACGCTTGTTTCTGTTCTAAGATACTCGCTTGTACTTAACTATGATGAATGTGATGATCCGTGACACTCATCATCATTCTCAACCTATGAACGCGTGGCTGACAACCACTTCTGTTCTACCTTAAATTGAGTGTGTATCTCTTAGCCTCTCGGTTCATGATCAGAGTCTTCGTGGTATAGGCTAGGACTATTGGCGACCATTCCAGAGATCCGGAAAGTCTAAACCTTGTCTGTGGTATTCCGAGTAGGATCTGGGATGGGATGACTGTGACGAGCTTCAAACTCACGAGTGCTGGGCGTAGTGACAGACGCAAAAGGATCAATGGATCCTATTCCAACATGAGTGAGAACCGATAGATGATTAGCCGTGCGGTGACAGCGCATTTGGACCATTTTTACTGAGAGGATGGATGGTAGCCATTGACAACGGTGATCCACCAACATACAGCTTGCCATGGAAGGAGACTTGCGTGCGAGAAGAAGAAGACAGTAGAAAAGTAGAGATTCAGAAGACAGAGCATCTCCAAAACCTCAATCTGTTCTCCATTACTGCATAACAAGTACTATTTAATTTATGCTTTTTACTCTTCATAAATATAATCACTCTTATCATTGATTTCCTGACTAAGAATTACAAAATAATCATAGCTTGCTTCAAGCCGATAATCTCCGTGGGATCGACTCTTACTCACGTAAGGTATTACTTGGACGACCCAGTGCACTTGCTGGTTAGTGGTACGAGTTGTGAAAAGTGTGATTTACAATTCGTGCACCAGTGGACTGATAATTTTGGCATCACGGTGACCGATCTAGTTCATGTTCTAAATTGTGTATAATTATTAGAGAAAAATGCTATATATATCTAAATATATATATTATTCAAATTGCTTCGTGCTTTTTAAAATTACTAGGTATATGACAATGATAGGATGAGGCTAGCGATTGACTTAGTGAGTAAGGAATTCAATATGAAGAAGTCAGAAATTATGGATAAGGCACATGCATATATGAAAGATATGCTAAAAAAACAGTCACGATTACAAAAAAATTGAAGAATTATTTTTTGAAATTCAGCGCATTTTATATTTGCTGAGACACTGCACGTCATATTTTGTTAGCCATTTTTTTAGTTTAGGTCATTCTTTTATTAGTATCCTATCCTCGAAATACATCTTTAATAAACTTGGTGGAGTTAGTTTATACGATATTTAGTTATATATTAGAAATTACTGTTGAGTCATTTTAAGAGACATATAAAAAATTTACTTAACTCACATAATATAACATTCACCATAATAATATAATCTATCATGAACAAAGAATGACACACAATCCTTACACAACACATTATAACTAAAAATTATACGCATGATTTTACAAAATTAGATGATAATTAATTACACATAAATTAAGAGTTTGATTAGCATATTTTGACAAAGAAATAATTTTTTTTCTCATTTCATCCATTTATTAAGCATAGTTCCAACATAATTATTTATATAATAAACTAAAAAAAGGCTTAATTCTGGATATTTTGTTGTAAAATTAAATGACAGGTTTGAAGAAAATAGGGAGGAAATTTTGACAGTAGTGCAGTGTGATTTGTGATAACTAGTTATTATTTGGTGAAAAAGAGATGGAATAGAACAAACAGAAATTCCAAAGGAAAGAGAACACAAAACCGTTGTGCAAAAACTCGGGTAAAAAATCGACTAAATCGATGGTTAACTGAACAATCGGTCAAACCGGTCGGGTTTTTTAAGGCCCAGTTCGCTAAAGCATAAACAACGGCGTCGTTTTGTTCGAAAACAAAGGGCACCGTCCCCCTCTCCCTTCTTTCTCTCACAAACCCAACCCTAAACCCTATTAGAGCAGAGCAACATCCCGCTTTTCCATCGCCGAGCTACTCTCCGTCAGCCAGAGGCTGCCGTCGCAGCCGGACTAGCCTCAACCGAGCATCCCACTTCTCCCATTAGCGTCACTCACGTGCACAGAACCCACGAGCACGTTCGTTTTTTGCCGGCGCTCTTCGATTTCCCGTCGCGATCCTTTTCTTGTCGTCGACTGCTCGGTGAGTTCTTCGATGATAATTCCTTTTCTTGTCATCGCGATCCTTCTCTACCCTCTCTGCCGCAGTGAGTTCTTCAGCTTTTCAATTAATTTTATTTTATTTTGTTAACTTTTGCTCATGTAATTATTATAGGGTTTGCTTGCTTCAACAATTGTGTAATCAAATCTCAATTAAGAACCATTTCTAATCTGAAGGTGTGCGCCTATTGAACTTTCAAATGTAAATTGGGGATCATGGTCAAATTTAAAATTTTTTCGTTCCTGTTTCTGCAATCATGCATGTCGTGGCCCTTCTTCATAAACACTACAAGAATCTAATTACTTCAAGAAATTTCAAATTTAAATTGGGGATCATGGCCAAATTTTTTCTTGTTAATTTTTACATATTCTGAGTTAATTTTTGTATGATTGTTGTATATATTCTGCCTTCTGAGTTAATTTTTACATTGTTTAATTCTAGGAACCAATTTTAATTGCTTAAATTTATTATTTACTTTAATTTATTTCTTTTTTTTTTTGTTTTAATTGTTTGTTGTTTGATTGTAATCGATGTGA
>NC_029792.2:31774292-31781180 GCF_000816755.2 Arachis ipaensis
TTTAGCTGGATTGAATTTAAAAAAAAAAAAGAAAAAGAAAAATAATTAAGGTCCTTCATTATCTTTTTTGTTCCTTTGTTATGTTTGGTTCTTCCTCTAGGATATATGGTTTGGCAAGATATTCTTTTTAACTTATTTTTTTAAAAAACAAATAATCTATTCTGCCCTCTTGATTTGTGCTTTATGCATTTTGTCTTCGTTTAGGATTCAATTCCAAATCTAAATGCATATAGTATCAGATTACATTAATTTTTTGTGATAGTGTGATATTATTGGTATTTTAATTTCTGTTGTCCTCTATTAGCAAAACCAAAATTTGTTTTCAATTTTAATATAATTCTTCCTATGGAGGCAATATGTCATAACTTTATGGTTAGTTGGTTGTTCTATTTTAATCTATGCAAAACCAATAATCATAGACCTATAAATATAACTAAACTCATCTTTCTGTTTTTTTATTTGTTTTGTTTTGAGTTATTAACCCTTCATTCAGTTGATATTTTGTGGTCACAAAATTATGATGATCATTTTTCTTGGAAGCTTTATATGTCATCGAGAATGTGATATGTAGGTCTTCAGCATTTTGTTTCTTTTCTCTTTTGAAATTTAGCTGAAATGCAGATTATTGCTGTGCTTGATTTCCCACTGCACTACAATCCAACTAATGCCATCACTCTTTAACTCCTGTATAATTTACATGTCCACTATGTATTCTATGCACATGATGTTTCCAGTTATCCATGCAATTCAATTTGTGACAATCAAATATAGTGGCTACCCCAACTGAATATCATTGGCCCACTTTTTCGGTGTCTATGATGGACATGGAGGCTTTCAGGTATTAGTTAAAAATCACTAACAAAATAAAATTATACAACTTTTATTGAAGTCTGACGCTAACTGGATTTTATTTTGTTATTCTTTTTGGTTGGTAGCTTGCCAATTACTGCCGAAAACGCCTGCATTCAGCTTTGATTGAGGAGATAGAAGCTGCACAACCAAGTTTGGCAGAAATAGAACTGGGAGATTCTTTATAAGACCATTGGAAGAAAGCATTTGTAGGTTGTTTTCAGAAAGTAGATGATGAAGTTGGAGGAATTCAAGTTGGTAATGGCAGAAATAACAGTGGTGGACTAGAGTCTACAATCGAACCAATTGCTCCTGAGACTGCTGGCTCCACTGCAGTGGTTGCCATATTGAGTCAATCACACATAATAGTCACAAATTGTTGGAATTCAAGAGCCGTCGTGTATCGCGGAAAACAAGGCATTCCATTGTCTGCTGACCACAAAGTAAGGCACTTCTTTCTATTTTCACAATGTTTTTCATGAGTTAAAAATTGGAGCCATCTGATAGAGGAGACTTTACTTCATGTTTGCAGCCAAATAGGGAGGATGAGTGGGCAAGGATAGAAGCTGCAGTAGGAAGGGTCATACATTGGCAAGGGTACCGAGTTCTTGGCGTTTTGGCAATGTCAAAATCCATAGGTATGTATCTGCCTTTGGCATCTCTGCAGCATATTTATGTCAATGTAGTTGGATTTGAAGTGATGCTAGTTACTGTAAACTTTTTCTTGATAAGGGTTATGGTTTCTAGTAAAATGAATAAAATGGTACAGCCTTTGTATAGGACACTACGAAAAAGTATTTCTTTTTTGCTAAAAAAATATAGCATTTTAGTTCCTTGCAATTAGTTTAATCATCTTAGTTCTTCTCCAATAGGTGATAGGTACTTGAAACCATGTATTATTCCAGAACCGAAAGTGAAGTTTGTGCAACGGGAGAAACATGACGAGTGCCTTATTCTAGCTAGTGATGGTTTATGGGATGTGATGACAAATGAAGAAGCCTGTGAAGTTGCACGGAAGAGGATCCTTCTTTGGCACAATGAAAATGATGTGTGTATCTTCAAGGTGGAAAAGCACAATGAACCAGTGTGTTATGTAGCACTTATCAATGCAAATTTTTAGTGTAAATTCTATTTTTTTTTCCTACCAAGTACCAAGTATAGAAATAGTACATTCTTTAAGGGATGAACGACACATTGGTGAGTTTTTGTTTTACAACACCCAGACCTGTAAGATTTTTTGGTGACACATGTTCAGATAGTTCTGTTAAGATTTAGACTAAGTATCTTCATGAATGCAAATTTAGTTCAAGTCTTCAAGATAGGAGCATTCGTATATTATTATGTTGAAGCATTCTTTTTTTAATTCAGTTTTTATGAAAAGTAATAATAAATTATTGTATCATTAAGTCCAAATTGTTTATTTCCGTGCATCGTACGGGCTCATTCACTAGTACATATACTGATATACAGGATAACAATTAACAAGCATAGGGCCATTATGATTATCTTATCCCACCATCATCGAGGAAAAGGTATGGAAGGGATTTAAGTTGTTTAGGGGATTTAACCTTTTTCCCACATGCTGAATGACAGGTTTGGAGGAGTTTGATTGAAGCCTTCGAAGCACCAAATATTGGAAACATGGACAGGCAAAGCATTTTAGAAGTAGCTTTTGTCCTTTTTCTTTCTTCCCCCCAACCCCCCGCTCCCCAACAAAATTGGTCATAGCAACTAGCAAATTTATTTCCATGTTTGTAACGGAAATCAAGCAAAATTTGCAGTTTTTTTCATAGAAGTTTCAAGTAAATTCAACATTGTGTATCCTATCAAGATCTGAACACTAACCCTAAGCTCTTCAGGTGTTTGAATACGAATATTTATAAATCACTTATCAAAAGGAAATTTTAAATAGTGATTATTTCAATAAAGTCATCTTTATATGAAAATGATATTGCGAACTATTAAATGATTTGACATATTTGACTAAATCATCTAATGGTTTACAACATCATCTCTTCGTGGAAGTAGCTACCTTTTAAAAAAGTGTATCTAAAATATATAATTAGATCCAGCATAAAATATATATTATATAATTAGTCTCCCTATACTCATATAAGAGATCGCGGATTTGAGTCTACCTATCTTTGGTAAAAAAAACATAAATTTGAAAGCTGAAAGTGTCAAAACCAGGCAAATTGTTGTTCAGCTGCATTCAGTTTTGGTCATTACTCATTTCAGTTAATCTCATTTGAGTCATTTCATTTACTCACAAGAATGAAATATTAAATACAACAAAGTGCTAGTATCCAAGTAAATAGCAGGTAAGGGTGAGTAATTTTGCATCAACAATTGATAATTAATTATCTTTGACTTTTTTGCTCACAATAAAATCTCAGAGGGGCTTCAACAGCCTAGATAAAAAGATTACAATCTACATCAGAACTTTCAATTAGGAAAAAAGTGATCATTTGATAATACAACCTATATAGGAAGGCCTACAATATTGAGATGAGCAGTATGAATATGGCCTTCATGTTGAGTCGAATTTGGAGCGGCGCTCTTCACATGATTCTGCATTTAGTTCAGTAAGAATAAGTCAGTAAACAATATCTGGTGTGAAGCTTACAAGAACAAAATTCATAAACGTTCCAGACATATGCATTTGAGTAGATTTCTATACAAACTTTAAAATATAGGTGACCGAAACTCACGCTCAGTTGGTCGCAGCATAATAGGGACATGTGAAGGTTTCTTTTTTATTCCTCGAGTAGGTTGATCTGGAAAAGGATCAGTTATCAACATTAGACCATTGTAAACACAAGGAGTGCAACACTAACTCGGGAATGCATTTTGCTGTACCTTCTAATAAAGGCACACAATTACGAAGTGCCTCATGAAAGATAGCAGCTTCAAGCTGGTAAGTTTGGCATTCGTTCACCAAATGTACACGCAGTGCTTCTCCAGAATCTATATACAAGATAAATTAATAAAGTGATAGTATCGAATTTCTCTAAATAAAATGCACACAGCTAGGCAAGCGAAGAAGAAAAATTGGAAAGACGATGCATCTCCAATATGCTAACTGGTACTGGATTTCTAGGAAGAATCCAGTGAAACAACAAGTCACCATGTTCTGTAATCTAGGAAAAAATTAGATTTACCTCATGAGCATATAAACTTAATATCTTCAAATTCACACGACTGAAGAACCAATGGAATATCCGAAGCCATGGTGTACTGTTTCCTTGGGATACTAGTAGTGTCCAGTAGCATATCAATTACCTACAAATATTTAAGCAGTGAAATGTTTAGCTCAAAGTACTAAAAAGGATGAACATTCCTAGGATCTAAAATTGGCTTCGGCAAGTAAAATTGGAAAATGTCATATAATACACTTGCGGTCATCAGTCGTCAGACAGGAATGACTTTACCGGACAATCTTAAAGGACGAACAAGGCAGCAGCAAAACAAAATTTTAAAGTGATTTAGTTGAGAGTTTTAGGCACCCACATTTGGAGATTCCAGGCCTTTGCCAATCATGAATAGAACAGCAACCATGCAGCGAACGTGGTGCCATAGGAAAGCACTACCTCTTATTTTAATCACCCAAAGTTCAATACCACCATACCTGCAGATAAACATGAAAATGATACACAAGCTTCAAGCCCAAAAATACTGAATTCTGAAATGAAACAGATTTAGGGCTTCTCTCCTCATATTACATAGGGTTTAATAATTGCCAACAAAAAAAGTCTCAGCTTGATTATAACGTGACTTCTATTTAGAATTTTGAAAGGTTCCATTTAAAAAAAAAACTATAAACTCTGATTCTTGCTTAATGTGCACTATGTACAACATAATATGAAGTTAGTTTGTCCTTAGAATGAGCAGCTAAGCATCTATCTACCTTATATGCCCTGTTTTGAACATTATATAACATGGACATGATAGTATAAGGCTTGATAATGCAAAATTTGATTAGTAATACAATGTATAAGCTTTAATACTAAATGTTTGATGCACTACTTATGCAGTTGCGTAAAACGTAATCTACAAGCGCATCACACCATAGATGCCACCAAGGGGCTACTTTACAGAACAAACCCAATGAAATATAAATACAATAAACCTAATGTACATAGGAAAAAGAAAGTAAATATCTAACCCCTCCAGCTCCAGCTGCCATTGCAGGAGCAACAAGAATATTAGCTTTCCATAGAACTTGAATTGCCTCCGGGGTACAAGGCATGTTTCAACCTAGGATTTACCAACAAGTGGCTTCCATAAGTATACAACAAGTGGCTCCATGAGTATATATTATTAATAATATTACATTACATATGAGAATGAGAAAAAGAGGGTAAAGACCCAAAAATATATTATAAAAACAACTACCTTCTACTAGTATACGACAACTTGAATTAACAAAATTCATGGCATCGGATGGATTAATTTAATTCTGTGAAGCACGTGCAAATGCAAGATCACACCTTTCATTTCAGGGTTTTGCTTCATCATAGTATTTGGACCGAGCATATATTTTTGAATAGTCTCTATAAACAAAATCCATAAAAATATGTACAGTTTTACAAAAACGAAGCAAAAATGAATGAATGATAGAATTGATACAAACCTCAAACTTCTCTGTTGAGCTTTGATGTATCTCAGAAATTGTATTTTCATGTAGTCAAATCCATCTTCATCAACCAAATATCCTTTAGAATCTGAAAAATGCTTTTGATAAGAAATATTCATATTTCTTGACAATAATGAAATGGAGTTAACTAAGAATTCTTAATTATGATTGGTATTAAGATGAAATCTAGCAAGAAATAGTGAGGTGAATGGTTGTGTTCTTATTAGAATGAAAGAATTCATGCAGTCTCACAGCCAGTGCAGTAGCCTCTTAACATCATAACACAGCAAATCACCTGATACGGAAACGGGAAGAGCACCATAAGCAATTAGCTTCTCCAAAACATGCATTGCAATCTTTCCAGAACCACTCACCACGCATCTGCAGGAATAACAAATTAGATAAGTATTCTAGAATCAAGAAAGCATTAAATCAGTTTAAGAAAAATCGAACCTTAATCCTTTGAGTTCTTTATTCATCTCAGAAAGCATGAGCTGCCAAAGAAAACCTGCAGTTGAATCACAAAGTTGTCTGAAACAATAGTTTCAGAGAAAACAATTTTAAATTTTTTATCATAATTAGGAGTAATGGATGAGCATGTTATGACCCCCCTTCTTTTTTTTTCCTTGAAATAATAAGCTGGCAGTTCTATATATAAGCAATAAAAATATTTCAAATCTTATTAAGAAGAAGCATATGCAGAAATTTGATATGAACTGCCACAAAAGGAACAAACATAACAAAAGCCTAAAATCAGAAACAACAAGGCTGCAGGAGAGCCGTGATAACAACAACTACTATAGCGACGGTGCTTGAACGACGTCGTCAAGGGCTGAGAAAAAGCAGAAACAGAGATCGAGTGAGAAGGAAGGATACCTGAGGACGGCGGCGCTGCTTGTGACGACAGCAGCGGCGATGCTTTGGAGGTCGGCGACGGCACAACAGACGGAGAGAACGGGACACCCAACGAGGCGGTTATGCTCGGGTGGCGCGACGGCGGCGACGGAATGGGAGAGGAGCTACAGAGAATTAGGATTCAATTTGCGAAAGAAGCAAATATTCAGTTTTTAATATTTTAGTAAATTATATAATTACCCATTTTAGATTATAATTTAATTACAAAATAGTTTAATCATAGTTAACATAACAACTAATTAAAAAGTAACATATCAGAAGGTAATGTATATATTATTATCAAGGTTCTGAAAATCGGACCGGACCGGCCGGTTCGACCGGTTTAACCGCGAACCGGCACTATAAACGGTCCGGTCCTTATCTGAAAACCGTGGAAAGAAGAACCGCCCAAGAACCGGCGAACCGGTCAAAAACCGGCTAGTTGAACCGAACCGGTGACCGGCCGGTTACAATAAACGACGCCGTTTTACGTTTTAAAAAAATAAAAA
>NC_029792.2:31782505-31784488 GCF_000816755.2 Arachis ipaensis
TGGAGCACCCCACCACCCCCTTTCTTCCGCCGAGCCCCGACCCCATTCATTCATCATCTGAATCATCTCCAATGGAGAAGGAGAACCCTAGCCGCGCTGCCTGAACCATAGCCCCCTGTCGCCATCCTTCGCCCCCGTGGTGTCACCATCCTCAGCTCCAGCAACCCTCCAATCTCCATCGTCGCCTGGTTCCTGCCCAGTAGCTCTCAATCTCCATCGTCTTCGTCTTCTCAAGTCTCAACACCAGCATGCAGTAGCCTCTCATCGGTGGTCCTCAACAATCAACACCGGTAGCCCTCCATCGACCCCAGGTGAGTGACTCGTCCTCTGCTCGTTTCTCTTTGTCCTTCGCCTCTGCTCATGTTCTTCCATCGATGTGAACTGTTCAATTTCTGTGAACTTAGACCTCGGCTTAATTTTCTGTGAACTGAACTGAACTTAGACCTCTGCTCATGTTCTCTTTCTCTTTGTCCTCAATGTGAACTGAACTTAGACCTCGGCTTAATTTTCTGTGAACTTGCTCTGTGCATTTTCTGATTTCAGTGCTCATCTTCTTCCTTCTTCGTTCCTCTTCTTCGCCTGGTCGTCAGCCCAAGTAACCCTCCTTCTTCGCCTGGTTCCCTGCCCAGTAGCCATCCATCTGCGTCGTCTTCATCTTCTCAACACCAGCAGGCAGTAGCCCGTCCCATCGTCTTCATCGTCGCGCGGTGAGTAACTCGTCTCTGCTCATCTTTGTTCTTTGCCTCTGTGAACTTCTTTGTTAGTAACTTGTTAGTAACTTGGTTTGCAGCTCAATTTCTGTTTGTTAGTAACTTGGTTTGCAGCTCAATTTCTATTTCTTGGTAACTTGGTTTGCAGCTCAATTTCTGTTTGTTGGTAACTTGGTTTGCAGCTCAATTTCTGTGTGTTGCTCAATTTCTGTTTGTAGTTCAATTTGTGTTTGTAGTTCAATTTCTGTGTGTTGCTCAAATTTCTGTTTTGTAGCTCAAATTTGTTACTGTTTTGTACTTTGTTAATGCTGGAAACTGACTTGGTTTTGCATATTTGTTGACTGGCTGAATTTCTCAAATTTGTTCTGCATAATTGTTAATGTTCATTGTGTAGATAGAATTGTTAATGTTTATTGCTGTGGCTGTTTTTGATTTCATATATGTTCATTCGGAGGGCATAGTTCTCAATTGCTAGCATTCAGGTATCTTGTCTCAGTTGCTGCAACAATGCAAAGAAATGTGAAGCCTTCCTTCTTCAAATTTTAACCACTTTATTGAACATGATTGATTATACATGACAATTGCATTTAGCTTGGTTTTTGGATCTGATATAATGTAAATAGAACCAACATAGTACATAAAAACTGAAGGAAAAAAGGAAACACAAAATTGGCTAACTTACTCTGAGTAAATTTATAATGATAGAAAAATCATGAAATTCGGCAACACTTAAAAGAAAGAATGAGAAAATTGGAGCAGTCTGTAGTTGAATGGAAGTGTTTAATTTTGTTCAAAGGGAATTATGCAGTAGCAGAATGGGGGGAAAGGGTACTGGGAAAGCAATAAAGTATAGTTTATTAGAATGTTGTTAGTTTATAATATAATGATAACATTTCTATTTTATTAGGTGAAATTGATGCTGATTTATATCAAAGTGGCGGTGGTAGTAGTGGTCTTTATGCTACATCTCTTTTTTGAGTTTGGATTTTAATAAGATCATATGTATTTGGTTGATGATATTTTATGTAGTGTTTTAAATTTCGAAGATATTTTAAGATTTATATCAGACTATAATTATATTTTAGAATGTGTATTTATAATTTATTTATTATTCTACTCTAAAACGGTTTTTCCGGTTGAACCACTGGTTGGACCAGTTAGACCAGTGAACCAGTAAACCAGTGACTAGAGCGGTTTGATGACCGGTCCGGTTTTCTGAACCTTGATTATTATAGGAAGGGTAGAGTAGAATTTACTAATATATATTATATGA
>NC_029792.2:31785370-31811426 GCF_000816755.2 Arachis ipaensis
GAAAGTTAATAATAATAATAATAATTGCACATTAGAAATTTATAGCCAAATTAGGATTCCAATAGATATTTCTATGCGTTTTTGTTTTTCTTTAAAAAAACGTTTACGGATTTCATCCTTTTCAAACAAGATGTCCAAGAGATTACAAATTTGGGTTGGATCACCTTCCATCCACACTCCTTCACAATAATTAGCTTGTAGTTTTGATGTTATATAGTGCACCTTATTATGTTGTTGGAAAGAAACCACTTTAATAAGCTAAATGGGCTTATTTATTTCAAAAATCATAAGAATACTAGTCATTTTGGATCTAATTAATTTGGGTTATCACCACCTAATCAAAGCGAAATTCCCAATATTTTTCTAGCCGTATTTATGCCAATGATTTATTGAACTTAGCCAAGTCAACTAATAAACTTGTTACGGTGGGTAACCGGAGATTAATGGATGGATGGCGTTGGTTGGCCCAAACGTATGAAGGAGGTGGCTTTCGAGTGGATTTGCTACTCGGTGCTCCTCCGTCCGACTTGTGCGTGTGAAAGAATGGGGGGTGGTACCTGCGAAGACACTTCGATGCCTAAGTTAGCAAGAGTGTGAGCAGGTTAGAGAATATTGAGACTTAGAGATACCTGAATGGTGTCAGTGTATTTATAGTGGTGAACCAATAACCACCGCTGAAGTAGTGTCACCTTTTTAGGTGGATAACCGTTCCCATATCTTAGGGAGGTTAAGATATGGCTCTATGAAGTGGTTAGAGAGTTTCTAGGGGCAGTTACTCATTCGAATGAGTGTTATCTGCCAGCTAACCCTCGTGTCCGACTTCTTTGGAGCAGGTCGTGTTTAGTACCGACTTCTTGGGATGAAGGCTGGTACTGGATGAAGGCTAACCCTTTGGGTTGGGCCTCTTTACTTGGATCCTGGACCTTTATTATTGGGCCAGGGTATGAACAGTGCCCCTACTCGAGCCCAATTTCTTTTTAGGATTTGGGTTCGAGTATTCAACTCGGGGTCGTAGCCGATTTGTAAGAGGACCGACGTGATGGTTTAAAAACCGACGTGATTTTTCGTGACCTTTTGGTTCTGACAGTTACGTCTAATCAAGCGTCGTGTCCGTTAGGGGTGTGCGTAGGGATTCAATAGCCTTGATAACGGTGCATCTCCATTAATGACTGCCCCTATTTTACCATTATGCCCCTAACGTTCTTATAAATACTTTCCCTCTCTTTCGTTGTTTCGTTTCTGCGATCTTTCAAATTTCCCTTGCATTCGTTCGTGCTGCATTCTTGCGTTTCGAAGGCTTTTACTTCCTCCAGTCTTGATTTCAGACTTAAAGGTTAGCCTTTCCCCTTCTGTAACATGCGTTCTATTTGCGTGTCTTTATCTTGTAGGTAGATTTGGTTTGTAGGCTTTAGTTCCGTACCCCTTCCCTTAGAGACCGTGTGTTGATTTTCCTTTTCTTTTGTAGGTTTCTTGTCACCCTTTTTTGAGAAAAGAAATGGCTTCCGTAGATGCTCTCTCCCAGTGGGTCGATGTTACGGTCCTAGGGGAGGAGCCCTCAGTTGATACTGAATTTGTCACCCACCTACGTACTCACTATAGAATTTGTACTTCTGAAGAAGATGAGCCGAAGTATGAGTTGATAGTCCCGGGTCCAGAAGACCGGGTTTGCTTCGGGAGGGCCGACGAGGCGGCCCCTCATTTCTTTTTTATGTATGAGAGTATGGTCACCCGTTTGGGCGTTTTTCTTCCATTTTCAGAGTTTGAAATGTCTGTGTTACGTCATTGCCGGGTTGCTCCCACCCAGCTTCACCCCAACTCTTGGGGTTTTTTGAAAATTTACCAATTTATCAGCCAGGCCTTAGAGTTCCCGACTTCTCTGAGGATTTTCTTCTATCTCTTCCATATGACCAAGCCCTTCAGTGGGTTAAATAATAAGCAACAATGGGTGTCCTTCCGTGCCATTCAAGGTCGGAGGCTTTTTACCCTTTTTGACGAATCCTTTCATGATTTCAAAAACTATTTTTTCAAAGTTCAAGCAGTAGAGGGTCACCACCCCTTTTTCCTGGATGATGATTCTTCTCCCCGATTTCCTTTATATTGGCTGGAGGCCTCCCCCTGCGAGAAATATGGTCTGGATGACCTAAATGAGGTAGAAGCAGCCATTGTGGGGTTCCTCCGAGAAGTGTGGGGGAGGGCCCCATACTTGGACACAAAAAAGTTTCTCCAGGGGTCTCCGACCTTTGTTCAGGCGACTGGGTTTGTTTTGGAAGAGTCAATGAGGCGGCCCCTCATTTTTTCTTTATGTATGAGTGCATGATCACCCGTTTGGGTGTTTTTCTTCCTTTTTCAAATTTTGAGATATCTGTTTTGCGTCACTGTCGAGTCGCTCCCACCCATCTTCACCCCAACTCTTGGGATTTTTTGAAAATTTATCAATTTATCAGCCAGGCTTTAGAGTTCTCGACTTCTTTAAAGATTTTTTTCCATCTTTTTCATATGACAAAACCCTTCAGTGGGCTAAACAATAAACAACAGTGGGTGTCGTTCCGAGCCATACAAGGTCGGAGAATCTTCACCCTTTTTGACGAATCCTTTCACGACTTCAAGAACTACTTTTTCAAAGTGCAAGCTGTAGAGGGTCACCACCCCTTTTTCCTGGATGATAATTCTTTTCCCCGATTTCCTTTATATTGGCTGGAGGCCTCCCCCCGCGAGAAATATGGTATGGATGACCTAAATGAGGTAGAAGCAGCCATTGTGGGGTTCCTCCGAGAAGTGTGGGGGAGGGCCCCATACTTGGACACAAAAAAGTTTCTCCAGGGGTCTCCGACCTTTGTCCAGGCACAGCTAGGTAGCTTTTATTTGTTTGCTAGATTTCCGACTTGTCTTATCCGACTTGTCTAATCTATCATTTGTCGCTTTTTTCAGAGATGGTAAAGGCAAACGCTCAAGAATCTTACCAAAGGGTCCAGGAGGCTAAAGCAAGGTCTCGCGCCAGGACTGGTGGCGCCAGGGCAGTTATCTCTCCTCCTCCTCCTCCTCGGAATGTTGGGACTCCCTCTCAGCCCATTGTAATTTCTTCTTCAACTTTCTCTCAGCCACCCCCCTGCTCGACCTTCTTCTGAACCAGATAATAAGAAGCGCAAGACCTTAGAGTCTGGCTCTTCTGGTGAGGCGAAGGCGGATGCTCTTGCATTCGTCCGAAAGAACATCTATCCCAACGTTCGCATAAACATGGATGATGTTTCTGTTCGGCGCCACCTTACCACTCTGGTTGAGGAGAGCCTGAAGGCGGCGGGGGTTTGTGGCAAACTCTTGGATATTTTCGAGAAGGCCCCTCTCAGCTCTTTAGGGATGACCTCGAGGGTCGAAGAGCTGGAAGGAAGGCTTCTCATATATCAGGAGCATGAGGGGAAGTTGAAGGAGGAAGTCGCCAAGCTGAGGGAGGAGAGAGATAATCTCCAGGAGAGTGGGAGGAAGTTGCAAGCCCAATGCAACATGGAGGTGGATTTGAGGAAGGCAGCGCAAGCCAGCTACAACAGTTTATTTGATGATCTTGTGTCTGTAAAGAACGACTTGCTGAATGCCCGGAAGGCCTATACCGAGTTAGAGGACTCTATTGCAGATGGTGCTGATGAGGCTTGGAGGGTTTTTAAGGAGCAGGTCGGAGTCATTGCTCCTGACTTGGACCTTTCTCCTTTGGACCCTGATAAGATTGTTATTGATGGTTCCATCGTGGATCCTCCTGTCCCCGTGGTGGAGTCCGAGTCCGATTTGAAGACTCGGGGGCAGAGGGTCATAGAGTCCCCTCCTCGCTCTAAGGACGCTCCGGGTTCTTCTACTGCTCCTCTGACTTCCTCTCCAGCCCTTGCTCCTGGCGTTCCTTCCGACTCTGCTGGTGGTGCTCCTTCTACTCCTCTTGCTAAGAAGTGATTTTGGCTATTGGGGCCCGGCCTGTGGCCCCTCTTTTTAAACTCTTTTATATTTATTTGTTGATGTTTGCAACAATTTTTTGGCCTTTTAGGGCTGTAAACAAAACAAATTTTCGATACCCTTTTTAATAAGGGTTTAATTTAGCGTTTAAATAAATGCCCTTTTTTGGATAAGGGTTTTGAGTTACAGTTACCTTATGCGCGCATGCTTTTCTATTCGTGGTTCTTTTGACTTTTTGATCTTTTCTGGAAAAAACCTTTTCTTTGGGGCTTGCCTGCTTTTCTGAATCTTTTTTTATCTTCAAGGCAGCCTTATAACTTTTTCTTAGTTTTTCCTATCTCTTTTTGTTATTCCTAGTACTCAATTTTGTTTCATTGAGTTTTTCGTGACTTAGGCTACTTTTGCGATTCATTTTAATTTTACTCGGCTTCGCTTTCCGACTTATGAGTCGGACTGCTCCCGAGTTTATCATGATCGACTTCTATAGCCTTTTTACGCCGACTTGTACCTCGTCGTTTTATCCTGACGACCATCTAGGTCGGTTCATGGGATTTTCACGTTTTGTCGAGCTTAAATCGGCGCGTTTCGTAGAAAGAGAATAAAAAGGGAATTTAAAAGAGATATTTAAAATGAAAGAGATCTTTGAGGAGGTACCTTATTGCTACTAAGGGCTTTTGATAATTTATTTTCCCTTAGTCCCTACTATGATGCCTCGTTAAAAACCCTTCTCCAGAAAAAACCTGATCTCGTCGTGGAAAATCACTCTTGGGCTTTGCTCATTGACCTCTATTGGGATCATGGCCTCTACGCCATAAACTAGTCGGAAGGGTGTTTCTCCAGTGGCGGATTGGGGGGTTGTTTTGTAAGCCCATAGTACTTGTGGGAGCTCTTCTGCCCAAGCTCCTTTTGCATCTTGTAATCTTTTCTTCAGCCCTGCTAGTATGACTTTGTTGGCTGCCTCGGCTTGCCCATTGGCTTGTGGATGTTCCACTGAGGTGAACTGGTGTTTGATGTTCATACTGGCTACTAGGCTTCTAAAGGTGGAGTCGGTGAACTGGGTTCCGTTATCTGTGGTAATGGAGTAAGGTATCCCATACCTTGTGATGATATTTTTGTAGAGGAACCTCCGACTTCTTTGTGCGGTGATGGTGGCTAATGGCTCCGCTTCTATCCACTTTGTGAAATAATCTATTCCCACTATTAGGTACTTGACTTGTCCTGGCGCCTGGGGAAAAGGACCTAACAAATCCATTCCCCATTTTGCAAAGGGCCATGGAGAGGTGATACTAATGAGCTCCTCTGGGGGGGCCACGTGGAAATTTGCATGCATTTGACATGGTTGGCACTTTTTCACAAAGTCTGTGGCATCTTTCTGCAAGGTTGGCCAGTAGAATCCAGCTCGGATCACCTTTCTGGCTAATGACCTTGCTCCGAGATGGTTCCCGCAGATTCCACTATGTACCTCCTCTAATACCTCGGTGGCTCTTGAGGTCAGTACACACTTTAACAATGGTGTTGATATCCCCCTTCTATAGAGAACATTTCTCACCAAGGTGTAGTATTGTGCTTCCCTTCGGATCTTCTTAGCCTCTTTCTCCTCTTTGGGGAGGATGTCGAATTTCAGGTATTCGACTAAGGGGTTCATCCATCCAAGGTTTAATCCGACCACTTCGAAGACTTCTTGTTTGTCTTCTATTTTTACCACTGAGGGTTCATGGAGAGTTTCTTGGATCAGGCTTCTGTTATTTCCATCTGGCTTGGTACTTGCTAACTTGGATAGGGCGTCTGCTCTGCTATTTAGGTCCCGAGTTATGTGCGTGACCTTGGTTTCTGCAAAGCGCCCAAGGTGTTCCAGAGTTTTTTCCAAGTATCTCTTCATATTTGGGTCTTTTGCCTGATACTCTTCACTTATTTGGGAGGTCACCACTTGAGAGTCACTGTATATCATCACCTTCGTAGCACCGACTTCTTCTGCCAGCTTCAATCCTGCAATCAAGGCTTCATATTCTGCCTGATTATTTGAAGCTGGGAATTCAAACTTGAGGGAAACCTCTATCTGGGTTCCCCTTTCATCTACCAATATTATGCCTGCGCCGCTTCTTGTTTTGTTGGAGGATCCATCTGCATAGAGTTCCCATGTAGTTGGTTTATCCTCTTGATCTCCTGCATATTCTGCAATGAAGTCGGCGAGGCACTGGGCTTTAATCGCCGTCTGAGTTTCGTACTTCAAGTCGAACTCGGAGAGCTCTATTGCCCATTGAACCATTCTTCCTGCAACATCTGTCTTTTGGAGGATTTGCTTCATGGGTTGGTTCGTGCGGACTCTTATTGTGTGAGCTTGAAAGTAAGACCGTAGCCTTCGTGAGGCTACTACTAAGGAGTAGGCAAACTTCTCTAGTTTATGGTACCTTAGCTCAGGGCCTTGCAGAACTTTACTGATGAAGTATACTGGGTGCTGACCGGCCTTGTCTTCTCTTATCAGGGCGGATGAGATGGCCTTGTCTGCTACAGATAAGTATAGTACAAGGTCTTCTCCAGCCATAGGTCGGGTCAAAATAGGAGGTTGGCTCAAAAACTTTTTGAACTCCTGGAATGCCTCCTCACATTCAGGAGTCCATTCAAACTGGTGTCCCTTTCTCAGCAGGGAGAACAGTGGAAGGGATCTTAGTGCTGATCCTGCCAAAAATCTGGAGAGAGCTGCTAGCCGGCCATTCAGCTGTTGGACCTCTCTCAAACAAGTCGGGCTTTTCATTTCCAGGATAGCTCTACACTTGTCGGGATTGGCTTCGATTCCTCTTTGTGTTAGCATGAATCCTAGAAATTTTCCTGCCTCCACCGCGAAGGCGCACTTTGCAGGATTTAGTCTCATCCTGTGCAACCTTATGGTGTCGAAGACTTGTGAAAGGTCAGACAAGAGGTCGACTTCTTTCTTGGTCTTTACCAGCATATCGTCGACGTACACTTCCATTAAGCTCCCTAGGTGAGGGGCAAACACCTTATTCATCAGCCTCTGATATGTGGCCCCTGCATTTTTCAATCCAAATGGCATGACCACGTAGCAAAAGTTAGCTCTGGGCGTGATGAATGATGTTTTTTCCTGGTCTGGTTCATACATCGGGATTTGGTTATACCCCGAGTAGGCGTCCATGAACGACAAGTATTGATACCCCGAGCTAGAGTCTACTAGGGCGTCAATGCTGGTGACAGATCTCGGGGGGAGACTGTCGAACCACTTCATTGCTGCTTTTGACAAAGTCGTTAGAAAGGCTTTGCATCTCGTAGCGTCAGAAGCGTCAGCCAGATACATCCGACTTTTAAAGTTGCTCAGATGATGCTTTGGATCAGTGGTTCCGTCGTAGAGGTCCATATCGGGGCTTCTAAAGTTTCTCGGAACTTTTGCCCTCATTATGTCCTCGCTAAAAGGATCTTTCTCCCCTAAGGGCGAATCTTCTCTACCGTCGTGGGAGTTCTGACCTTTGAGGGAGGATTCTAACTTTAAGAGTTTTCTTTCTAACTCTTTTCGTCGCTCCATCTCCTCTTTTAGGTTCTTTTCGGTTTCCTTTTGTCGTTCCTGTTCCTGTTCTAGCTGCTCGAGGCGACTGTGGACCAATCCCATGAGCTCAATTGCGTGGGATGGTCCTTCTTTTTCTGATTCGCGCCCCTCTGAGGAATTTACCTTCGGGTTTTTGATTCCGGAGGTGCCTTCCCTGTGTTGATCATTGGCTTCCTGGTGAAGGGTCTGGTCTGCCTCATTGTTTCCAGTGTTCAGATTCTCTTGCTCAGAATCCGTCTCCACATGACCCTCTTCAGGGGATCTATCCGCCATTACTGGTTGATCTCTCGGGTCCCCGGCAACGGCGCCAATGTTACGGTGGGTAACTGGAGATTAATGGGTTGGATGGCGTTGGTTGGCCCAAACGTATGAAGGAGGTGGCTTTCGAGTGGATTTGCTACTCGGTGCTCCTCCGTCCGACTTGTGCGTGTGAAAGAATGGGGGGTGGTACCTGCGAAGACACTCCGATGCCTAAGTTAGCAAGAGTGTGAGCAGGTTAGAGAATATTGGGACTTAGAGATACCTGAATGGTGTCAGTGTATTTATAGTGGTGAACCAATAACCACCGCTGAAGTAGTGCCACCTTTTTAGGTGGATAACCGTTCCCATATCTTAGGGAGGTTAAGATATGGCTCTATGAAGTGGTTAGAGAGTTTCTAGGGGCAGTTACTCATTCGAATGAGTGTTATCTGCCAGCTAACCCTCGTGTCCGACTTCTTTGGAGTAGGTCGTGTTTAGTACCGACTTCTTGGGATGAAGGCTGGTACTAGATGAAGGCCAACCCTTTGGGTTGGGCCTCTTTGCTTGGATCCTGGACCTTTATTATTGGGTCAGGGTATGAATAAAACTAATAAACATTATTGTTTCATTTTTGTTATGCAGTTTACACTCATCTTGCTTGTAAGACATCTTTTTGCAGCGCTTACAAGTGACATGGAAGATTATCCATTTACAATTCTTACTGTAAGTACTTGGTTTCCACCATTATTTATTTATTTTGAAAAGAAACTTAAATAAATATCTGCTTTTTGAATAATGTGTCTAACTTCTTTTTTATTTTTATTTTTTTAGGTGTTTATATTAAGGGCAAGGGGAATTATTGTGCCCATGTACATAATAATTAGGACAATTGGAGGCATACATAGTAGTATTCACCGCCACTATCATCAGGTTTGAACAAACCACCTTCATTTTTATTTGGGAAAATAATATAAAAAAAAAATAACCCCCTAAGTCCCTAACTTTGCTTTAGTTTTTGAAATGTGCAATTCAACACATTAAAGTAATAAAATGATGCAACACATTTTTAAAACTTTGGATTCAACTTTGCACATGAACCAAAGTTCAAGAGTTATCTAAAACATTCCACTTATTACTTAAAACGATACTTTAAGATATTTTAAAGATATTTAGGCATGCAAGAAAACACTTAGAGAATGATTTGTTCTGTGTATTTTAGGATTCTAACGATAATGACACATCGACAATATCTGATGGAGATGATGAAAAAAATGAGACAAGCCAGGATGAAGATTTAGGATATTCATAGTTATGGTTATCATGGTATGCTTTAATTGTATCGGAGCATTGTGCTAATGCCCTTGTCAAATTGCGACGTTTTGGTGTGCCACAAATTCTTTATTATAATCAAAAGAATGAAACTTAGATAGAAATGCAATTTATCTACTGCCATAGTTTTTACTGTCTCAAGTTTTATCCTAGTGTCTATTAATCCAACAACAACAATAATTTAAAAGAAAAATATTAAGTATCAATATTTTTAGTATAAAAAAATTTATTTAGTATTAGTTCAAAATATATGCCAAAAAATGTTAATCACTTAATATTTCTCTATTTAAACTTACGATTTAGCTTAAAGACACGTATTAACGTTATCAATTTTAAAAAAAATTAGTAAAATAATACAATATTTAAATCTCCAATACATTTATTATTTATTTATTAAAATAAAATTTAAGAACTTCTATTAGTAATAATCTTTTTTTTAACTTGTCAATCGAATGAATTTCCTAAGAAGTAAAAAAAAAAAGTATTGTCACCAAAGCATTTTCTTTACTCTCCACCTAACCATCCAATCCTCAACTATGATCTTACTAACCAATGGTTGATCCAATAGAACTGGGAAGCTTAAAAAAAGGAACACCAACTATGACAATGTTTATTAGGTACATATCTTTTAATAAATAAACCCATTATTCAGCAGTCCAACACGTTCATCATGATAGTGTCAATTCTTAAAAGTTAAAACTAAAACTGAACTTTAAAATTGGCATTCAAATCCAACTGTACCTAATCTATGTTTACAAAATTCCCAAGCTCCATGTTCTCTTGATTTGAGGATGCAACCTTTTCTCCCACATTGTACGAGACAAAATGTTGGTTTACTATTGGGTTGATTGGAATTTGGAAGTCACAGAAGAAGCAAGGTTTCACTGCCTTTTCACTTCTCAGGCACCTATATTCTCAATATCAGCACCTTTGTCCACTCTCTTGATAATACCAGCAATTACCTGAGAAGAGAACAACAAAATAAATGTTAGCAGAGTTATAAAAATCAGGTTTAGTTGTACTTTACTTCCAGTCCTTCACATCATGTGAACTTTCCATCAACTTTCCTAAATATGGAATTTTGATGCTCTAAATTTTGTTAAATGTGTTATTTTTGTTAATTTCTGGGAAAAGAACCAACATGGTTAATCCACACATTTAGAAAAATTCAAAACTCAAAAAGTTGATTTTCACATTTTTAAAATCCAGTGGCTTAAGTGGACATCGTGTGGTCATGGAGATAAAGTGTACTTAACCCTAAGAACTACAGGACTCCACCTTTGAAATGCTAATACCGGTTCCCCCATTGCAGTATTTGTTTACCATAACAGTATTTGTTATCTATGTATCCTACCTTTCCAGGTCCTAGTTCATAACTTTTCTTCAGCCCCTTGTTTAGAAGAGTCTTCACTGTTGTTTCCCATTGAACAGGGGAAGTAACCTGCAAATTGTAGTATAGAATGCAATTATTTCCCGTTCATGTATTTCTGCATGATGGAGTTTCAGCAGCATACCTGACGTGCCAATATCTTCTTGATAGTGTCGGGATCTGCATGTGGTTGTGCATCCACATTGGAGATGACTGGTATTCTTGGTGTTCTGATTTCTGTTGCTGCCAATGCTGCTTCCAACCTTGACACAGCTGGTTCCATAAAACTAGTGTGGAATGCACCGGCAACAGCTAAGCGAACCTGCAGAATAGAGTGAAAGGCATTAAAACTTTTTAGGAAAGTTAGCATTGGAAAGATAAGATTTGGAGATATGTTCATACAGTCATTCGAGCCTTGAAAGACTTTGCCCTAGTTTCCAGCACTTCTACTCCTTTTAAGCCCCCTGAGACAGCATAGTTACCCTAAGAAAACAAAAAAACATAAAAAAGAAGCTAGTGATGAGAAATTTAGACACTAAATTTTGTCTGCTAAGCTTGTTAAAAATCAGATCCATAAGAACCTTACAGGACAAAGGTAATTGGCAATTTGAACCTTCTCAGCTTCGGGTACTTCCTGATTTGCCGCATCACACAATTGTTGGACCTTCTCCAAGTCCAGTCCTATGACACTAACCATGGCACTTTTAGCAGCATCAGCAGCATCCTAGATAAAGGGCGGAAGTTATTTCTGTGAATAAAAATTATGAGCTTCTATCCAAACAAGTTGATGTAAGTCAGACAAGAAATTGGAACACATTGTTTACCTGCATGGCTTCTCCCCTCAATTCGACCAACTTAAGTCCAATCTTCAAAGCTTACAATTCAAATAAATACATGGGTTGATAGCAAGTCAATTAAAGAACAAAGTTGAACTCAAAATAAAATCGTACTTTATTGATGGTTCATAAATAATGGTTCTAACAGATGGTACTTTTATGACAGAATAGGTCACCATGACCAAAAAGAAGGGGCATATATGTCGTACTTGCTATTCCTTTGGTTTTACAGTGATTTCTTGATACATGAGGAATACTATGAAGAAAAGGGGGCCATAAGGGGAAAGCATTACAAAATCCAGTTATATATTAATTACTAATCTTGGCAAATCACCTGAAAGCCCCAGCAAAAGCAAGAGCAGTGTATTCTCCCAAACTTAGACCACACGTAACATCAACAGAATCAATAATCTGTTGTCCTCCATCTCGTGCACGAAGTAGCTCCACAGCAGCGAGACTTGTGACATAAATAGCAGGCTGAAGAACTAGAAAAAAATTGGTAAACATTATGCCCATGTAAATCTTTATATGCGACAAAAATAAACATGGAGAACAGACTGGTGGATAACTATGTATGGACTCACTAATATAATACCATAATCATAAAAGATCTCTATTAAAGGCGAATTTGTTTATTACTTCACTAATTCTTTTATTTTATTCTTGAATATAAATAAAGACACGATGAGGAGGAGAAAAATTCTTGGTGGGATTTGACCCAGGAATGAATTAACTGCCAAAGATATTTAGTATTTGCACATTATAAAAAGGTTGAATGAAATACACATGCTGGAGGCACAAGTTAACAACAGCAATCTGTGAATTGACTGTAAAAATATCCATCCAACCAAAACTAATTACCCTCCGCATGACAAGCAATCATTTAACTAAAGTTGCCTAGCTCAATTATTCGCACATAAACCAACTCCATAATACTCCACTAATTATTTTAACGATAAAACTAAGATGTACCCTATATTCTAAATTCATGTTCAATAGATTGTTAAAAAAACAACCACCTACCCAAAAAGAAGTAAAAAGATTTACCACTTTACCTGACTAAGAACAGTTGAATCTAACTTATCCATTGGGCCATTGATGCATATATCAAGAAGATCTTACCTAAAGGCAGAGAATACACAATATCAGTTACAACAAGGAACCCAGAATCATAGAATTTAAATAAATGAATAAAAAGACAAACATGAGAAAATAGTTATTATAAAACGAAATCAGCAACTACCCCAATATCTCATTTGCCTTCTTATACAGAACAGCAGCAGCAGGCACATTCTGAGCTTCTTTTCCCATTCCAACGGCTTGTGCACCCTGCAATCACATTAATACAGAAATTCATACATCGAATAAACAAAATATATTATATTCATAATAATGAAATAAAAAATGCGGATCAGAATTGTCCGTTTACCTGACCGGGGAAAAGAAAAGCGTTGGAGGGTTTGTAATCGGAGAAGGGAGCATCGTTGAGAACGGAGACCTGAGATCCGGAAGCGACGCTCATGAAAACCCTAGATCGAAGGAGGGGAAGGTTGAAGGTTCTAGAATGTGCATTTGATGGGGAAGAAGGGAAGTTGTTGAGAGAGAGAGAAGGGAGAGTGAGGAAAGAAGAAGCCATAGCTGAGAAGGAAGAATGTGAGGTTCGGATAAGAGGGGAACGGTGAAGCAAAGCTTGCATTCGGTTGCAGAAATAAGAAAAAATGTTGCTTGGGGGTATTGTAGTGAGACGGAGATTTCAAAGATGTTGGATTGTTCCTCTTCAAAACCAAAGAAACCACAAACCAGGGTGTCAATCTCTCAACTACTTCACTCCCTAGTCCCTACCAATGTTCTGAAAATCGGACCGGTCATCAAACCGCTTTAGTCACTGGTTCATTAGTTCAACCGGTCTAACCAGTGGTTCAACCGAAAAAACTGTTTTAGAATAAAATAATAAATAAATTACAAAAGACCAAAGATGAGGGTACTCCAAGAACTCCTATTAGATGCAACAGCATTCAACATTATCACATGTTCTCACACACACATACAAAGCCTTAACTCAAAGAACAACCATAGCAAGTGACTTGGAAAGAAAATGTAAACACCGAAACAATCACAAGCATACACAACATGTGAATATTTTTATAGCAAACATAATAATAAAATAACTCTTCTAATGCGTCTCCGAAAATATCCCAAATCAAGAAACCTACATAATCTGATCCACTTGATTCAGAAAGCTACATATATTAGAAAAATTAAGAATCAACTAAAAGAAAAAGAAAAGGAAGGCCTGGTTGATTCAATTCAATTGCCTGAGAAGAAGAATCAAACAGGGCTGAGAAGCTGAGAGTTTAAATGTTAAACCTCAATATTCAAATAACATGACTCCATTATTGTTATTATTACACCCTTCTAATATCACAAACTCAATATATATTGTAGTCCGTTGACACTTGTGCATTCACAACTTGGCCTCATCATTCTGATTCATACCTTAAGTAGAAGAAAAAGTCCCAATCAGCTTTCATTACAATTTTATCCAGAGAGTTGGGGTTTTGGTTTGGAGTTCATGCCGATGATGATGACAAGAGGGATGAATCCGTGAATCAGTAACATAGGCAGTGCAAATTTTAACAAAGCTCATCACAATGATTAACAACAACAAAAAGCACCGAAGGAACAGTGAATCAGTAATATAGGCAGTGCAAATTTTAACAAACCTCATCACAATGATTAACAACAACAAAAAGCACTGAAAGAACAGTGAATCAGTAACATAGGCAGTGCAAATTTAAAATTTAAAAGTTATCAATTTAAAATTTATCATCAACTACAATCAGTGAGACTGAGCATTCTGTTCTGATTCTGTGACTGAGAAGCAACAAATTCAGCAACAAATTCAAGTTACAGCAACAAATTTAACAAATCCTAGTAAAATCCCGATTTACAGCAAATAGGCAAATTTATTGATTACCAATTCAGCAACACGCAAAAATACAGGGAGAAGGGAAATCTGAAAAAGAGAGAACACTAAACCAAAACATTAACCAATAATCACAAAACACTAAACCTTCACCCAGCAATTACAAACAAAGCCAGCAATTACAAACATTAGCACATTATAAAACATTCCAAAACACTAAACCTTCACCCAGCAAAACCAGCAACTACAAACAAAGCCATCAGTAAATTTGAACAAAAAAATTAAGAGCCATCAGCAACTAACAGAGACATCGAGCCATCAGTAACAGAGCAAAGAATTGAAAGCAACAGACTAACAAAGCCACCAAGCCATCAATAAATTTGAAAAAAAAATTTACAGCCATCAGCAACCAGCAAATACAAGACAGATCCATCAGCAGCAGGCAATGACAATTTACAAAAACATTACAAGAAAAATGGAACAAAAATTGAACAACAATTTCAGAACTTCAAACGAAGGAGAAGACCGAACATTCAGAAATTAAAAGGAAGAAGCGGAGGCGAAGAATGAAAGCAGGGTCACTAACCTGGCTTCCGTGCCAAGAAGCCAGCGAAGATGAAAACGACACGGGGAAGAGGAAGCAGCGGCAGCACTGAGGACCTGGGGACGGCGGCGGTGATGAAGGGCTAGGGTTTTGCTTTGCTTCAGAGGTCTCCAGCACGAATGATTGGGGGAAGAAGAGGAGGGGCTGTTAGGTTCACGAATGGTTCTGCTTTTTTTTTTTTCCACAAAAACAAAACGGCGTCGTTTTATTCGAACCGGCCGGCTACAAATCCGATCCAACCGGCCGCTACCAGTCCGGTTTAACTGGTCGACTATTGATCCGGTCCGACCGGTCGATTCGACAGTTTTCGAGCGATTTTCTCTCCAGCGGTTATATGTAGCAGACCGGATCGGTTTTCAAAACCATGGTCCCTACTAAGTACTAACTAAACTATTGCAGAATTTTAAAAACCGAACCGAACCGGTCAATTGGATCGGTTGGTTCTCTACTGTTTTTTATTCTGAAATTTTTTTTCTGTTATGATTCCTTGCTGTATTGTTAATTTGTAGTGCTAGTGCTTCTTAGCTAATGCTTCTGCGTTTGCGTTTGCGTGGTTCAACCTCCTCAGCTGCTGGTTCATTCCAACTCACTAACACACTTCTCTTCAACTTCTTCTGCAATGGCTGCCACTGAAGAATCGCTCCGCAAGGCCCTCACGAAAAGCAATCTGCCGTCGAGGCTCAGGGAAATGCTGTCCGTGCACTCAAGGCCGCCGGAGCACCCAAGTCTGACATCGATGCCGCCGTCCAGTCACTCAACGCACTCAAGCTTGAGAAGAACGACGTCGAGCGCCAGCTCCAGTCAATCCTCTCCGCCGACGGTGGACTAAGCAGGGAGGCATTCCGTCAGGCAGCTGTCAACACGCTCGAGCGCCGCCTTTTCTACATCCCATTGTTCAAGATCTACCGCGGTGTGGCCAGCCTCTATGACTACGGCCCTCCCGGATGCGCTGTCAAGTCCAACGTTCTCGCCTTCTGGCGCCAGGTATCCACAATTTGTTCAATAACTGATTTGAATTAATTGAAAACTTAGGGCTTTCGAATTGCGGTTTTGGTTAAGGAATTTTATAACACTATTTTAGTTCTTTTTATATATTTTAATAAATATATAATAGATTAAGGTGCAAGTTAGGAGGCATTTTAAATTTAATTTCTTTTATTTTTTTTTTCAATGCTTTTTGTTTAAATCCCACGAAAATACCCATGAGCTACATATCCAATTTTCGTTCACATTTCTGTGGCTCATCAAATACCAAAAGAAAATTCACTAGCCCAATCTTTCCGTTAGCTTCCCTAAACTACCAATTAGCCGCTATCAAAGAATGGCTTTCCACAATGAGAAACAAATGTCTCTGTCCACAAGGTAATTAACAATGACATCTTTTTGGTTTAAGATATTACAGGTCAAAAGATCTCTCTGTACACCAATGTTTTGAAAACCGGTTCGAACCGGTTGAATTGCGAACCGATGAGAATTACGGTTCGATTATATGCCAAAACCGAAAAAAAATAAAAACCGTTTTTGAACTGTTAAACTGGCCGGTAACCGGTCAGTCGAACCAAACCAGGACCCGGCCGGTTTTTTACTTTGCCCAAAAATGCTGAAAACGCAGCCGTTTAGTATTCAGTAACACCCCCCAACCCTTACCAGTTACCAACCCTAACTCACTCAACTCTCTAACGGTGCAGCAGCACACCTTCCCTCGTCCCTCCTATCACCCTCGAGCTGGCCGTTCCTCTCAACGCCGGCGAGCTCAGTCCCTCCCTTTCGTTCAGCCTCCGGAGTGCTCCTGACGCCGTCGCCGGTTAGAGCTTCGAAGCTCACTCGGTCCCTCACTCAGCTAACGTCTCAGACTCTCAGCAGTGGAAGCATAGTCACCGGGCTCGCCTCCTGCCTCCGTCGCGAAGCTCTGTTCCACCGTCACCGGCGCCATCTCTGTTCCTGCCTCCGTCGCCATCTCTCCCTTTCCAGCGCCGTCATCCTTCCTTGTATTTGAAACTGTAATGGAGCCTCAGCTTGATTCTGATTTGTTTTTATTCTGAACTTTTTTATTCTGATTGTTGGTTTGATTCTGATTTAATTTTATTCTTCCCTAGTCCTCCCCATTGTTGATTCTGATTTGTTCTTTGGTTGGGTTGTTCTTGATTCTTTGGTTTTACTTTGAATTTTTAGTTCTGTTTTTTTTTATTAATTCTGGTTTAGGATTGATTCTATGCTTTTGACTCATTCAATGAATTTTTTCTAATTTATCTGTTCTATTGCTGATTTATTTCTTTAATTCTGGTTTTTTCAGATTTTATTTCTCTCTTATATTTTATTAGTTGCCAAATCAGAAGGTACAATTTAGTATTATGGCTGATTTGGATTTGCTAAGGAAGATTCAAGATTTATTATCCCTCTCTTGGGTTGAATGAAGTTTTTGTTAAAGTTAAAAGAATGTATCTGAGCAATTGCAACATGCATTGTTATTATTACACACAGCAATTTGATGATTTGTTTGATCTTTGTTGCCTGTGTTGTTGATGGCCTGAAATTTTGAGCTGTTTGTTAGATATGAGTTTAGATTGTGATAAATTTTGATAATTGTTATGTTTTGAGAAGGTTTGGCTCAGTGATTAGGTTGAGTTTAATTGCAGAAGAGGTCTTGCTACTTTGTTGAATGCTGCAGTTTAATCACCAAATTAGACTTTTTTAGTCTACTCTATATCTCTTTCTACCTACTCTATCTGTGTATCTGCACATTTTAATTTCTTGCAAGCAACTCATCGCAAATAAACATGGTTCCCATTGTTTACATGAGGGGTTTTTTGAGGTGTATATACTTGCTTTTATATTTCTTTCATTTATTTACTCTTTTGATTTGCTGCTTGTTTGGACTTACATATGATGGATTATTATTGCCTTCTTACTGCAAAACACTTGCATAAATGAAATTGTGTAGATCAAATAGAATGTGATTATTAGCATATTTATTCTTTGTAAATTAATTCTTATGTATGTTGGTGGGCATCTCTCTAGGATATGTGATTATTAGCATATTTATTCTTTGTAAATTAGCATATTTTTTTGTTGTTATTTAACTTTTGAGTTTGTATTTTGATAAGATTATAATACTCGGTTGATGATATTCATATAATGCTTTTAATTTGAAAGACATTTTAAGGTTTATACTTTATATAGACTATATTTATGTTTTATGGTGGTTATTTATAATTTATTTTTTATTATAAAACGGTTTTTTCAGTTGAACCTCAGTTGAACCGGTTGGACCAATAAACCAGTGAATCAGTAGCTAAAGTGGTTCGATGACCGGTTCGGTTTTTAGAACCTTGCTCTACACTCTTCTTTTAATAAATGTATCCTGTCACTCAATTATGATCAATAGAATTCTTTAATATAAATTTTTACGTCGCTGAACAATAGAATAGCTATATACCAATAAAGTGGTCTAGTACATGTAAAAACTTTTTTATTTAGAAGTTAGATAATCATTAATTTACTAGTATATCGATAAAATATACTGGCACATGTGAAAATCTTTCTATATTTTTCAGTAATTTATTTTTACTATAAGTTTTTAGCCATTTTGCATGGTCCATACTCTTCTCCGCCGCGATTCTCCTCTACGCTGCTACTCCGTGCTCTCCTCTCCGCTGCGCCATCCCCCACTTCGTCCGCTGCTCCGTGCTCTACATCGTCGCTCGTCGTCCGGACGAAAGAAGCCTTCGTCTGCCGTCGACAGCATCGCCGCTGCAGCCGTCGGTTGTCCCTCCTCCTCCTCCACTTCAGGTTGGATACTCTCCCCCTCTCAGTAATTTATTGCACTAAAGTTTTATTCTGCATTTTTTGTGCTTGTTTGTTTTGAATCTCGGTGATTTTCAGCATGCTTGTGCTTTGAGCCTTGCTTGATTTTCCGCAGCTGCAGCATGCTTGTGCTTGTTTTGTGCATTTTTTGTGCTTGTTTTCCCTTGAATAAGCATTAAGGAACTAAAAGCTTTTGATTAAAAAAATGATTCAATAGGCTAAAAATTTCAAAAAAATTTTAATAGTACAACTCTTAATCTGAGCTCCTAGTAAAAATTATTTTGAAATTATTTGGGTGGCTAAGCCTTCTTAGTTGGTAAAGGCTTGGCTAGTGTGCACGTATACAAGTTTTAAGCTTTGAAGTCATTTGAGCGTGCAAACAATGAATTAATTGTGATTTGGATTAATTTAGTTTGGTGCATTTTAAGGGTTAGTGGGGTTAGAATTTTGGTTAGGCAAGTTCAGATGGAAAATCAATAGAGTTGTTCCCTATTAATATGTGTTCACATGATAAACGTTTGGTCTTAAGCTATATCTGAGAAATTATCTATTTTAGTATCTGTTGTTTATGGTGCCAGAAAATGATCGTTCTAGTGAAGAAGTAAAAAAGCTTTTGTAGCTGGTGCATATAATGTATATAGTGTGTGGTTATTGAATTTCGAAAATAGTGTGGTAAAAGAAGTGTTTTTTTCCTTTGGAAAAAGAAAATTAAATTCAAATCGTAATAGTATTATAAATTCTTCATCTATTCTGCAGGTTGATGTAATTGATCAACGGTATCTCTTGTTTTATCTTTTTCTTTGTGTTTTTTAATGGAACTTGTTATTCATTTTTACGATGCTAATGTGTGAACACATATTAAGCTCGAAAAATTACAAATCTTTATGGTTGAGCAAAGAGTATTAGTCAACCACACGGTTATGTTAGAAGTCAAAATCCATCAAGAGAAATTAAGTCTTTATACTTTAAATGGTGTTTTGTTTATGATGTATGTTGACACATTTATGTATTTCGTTTTTTTAACAGAGAACTTGAAGTTGTTTGTTGGAAGTTATAACCCCACTTATCACTTTATCACTCCTTTTCTTCCCTCCCCGTGCCATCACTTCACAAAGCAATCTCCACACTCCATTACTCCAGTCACCCACAAATCCTATCACCCATTCCCCCCACAGTCCCTCACTTCTTATTCTTCTTCAACCATCACCACGAGAAAGCCAGTTATGCTGTTGCACATGACAACGCTGTGAGTCCGTCACGCCATCCCTATTGCCATAGCTATGTCCTCTGTTCACGCGCTCCTGTCTACTTCACTTTCCCAGTCACCGTTGTCGTCGATGTTTTTTAATTCCAGTCCCTCAATGGAGATGTTTCAGGTAGTTTTTTTTATTATGCTGTTTTATTTTATGATTGTGTTTATGATGTTGTTCTGTTATGCATTTGGGTTGCTGTGAAGGATATGAATTCAAATGCGATTAAGTCAAATTCTGGTTTTAGTTTCGGTTGCTGAGAAGCATACTATTTTGTCTCTGTTTCTTGGGTTTTATTAATGAAACTTTTTTAATTTCCAGAAGTAAATGAGTTCAAATGTCAATTTTATTTTCCTTAAAGTCAAATGCCGATTTTAATTTTCAGATGTTTTGCATTCATGCTTTGAAGTCTTAGCTTTGACATGAAATTGTTGAATACTAGAATGTATACATCTAGCATGCTAATTTGCTGTTTACGAGTATTAGATATTAAAATTAACTTTGTATTTTTCCATAATTTTCCCAACACATTATGTTGATTCCCAGCCCACTATCAGTTATTCTTTTTCATTTATTGCAACATTGTGCAACTCATATTTGATGTTTTACAGTTTTAGGTTTGTGGAACAAAATCCTACGTGATGTTTTGCAGTTATAACTTTGTGGGCATTATTTTAGAATAATTTATGTCATATTTTTTGTTGAAAATATAAAATGCACATAGGACAGCTGGAATGGTTTTTTTACACCAATGTTACATAGGACAAGTTTAAGACAGAAAACCGATATGAACAAATCCATTCCAATTCAGTTCGGTTTGGCAGCTTGAAAAAACAGGACCATTTCACCCTGAATTGAACAGGTTTTGTTTATGTTGTTTTACTTCCATTGGTTGCAGTTGTGTACTTATAAACGACCAACTTATGATCATCGAGTTTTGAGGACTTCACTTAGTTGTAAGTGTTCTTATCTCTTATCATAATGATTGAACAGTTTGGTATGGTAAAGAGTAAAGAAACTAGAAGTGAAGCATCTTTTTAGATGTGTTACAAATAGACTAAATTGAGCCATGGCAGTTTCCTACACACATTAGTACCTTTGTTAGTTGAGTTTTGACAGAAGGACTAATGTGATTCATACTTTTAAAACTCATAACTTAGGGGCTAACTGATTTTCGGGTGAAAATTCATTTACCAAATTGAGTCTTATCTCAACAAACAGTGTTGGTTGTTTATCTTTGTATAGATGCCCAAAGAAGATTGACAGGAATACCCAGGAAGCACAGAAATGATTTGTGGGTATCTTTTTGTCCCAACGAGGAGTTATGTAGGCCTCGTTATAGTTGCAATTTGCGCTATCAGAATAAGCATGCCAGAGACACATTTGCAAGATGCGAACTTGCAGCAGCGGGAGATAGTCACTCATTGTCAGGTATAAAAATCCTTTGATCAGATTTCATGTGTAGCAACAATAATGTTTAAATGGAATGCCAATTCACCTATTGGTGTTTGCTTAATTAGCGGATCTGAAAATGGAATCAAAAGTTAGGGGAGCTTGTTTTTATGCTGTCACCGCCCTTTCCGCCGTATTTCTTTTTGTGCTGATGCTGGTTGGACATCCATTTGTACTACTATTTGATCGTCAACGAAGAAAATTTCATCATTATGTTGCTAAAGTCTGGGCTTCACTCACAGTTGCTCCATTTTATAGAATAAAATTTGAGGGGTTGGAGAATCTGCCACCTCCTGATACTCCTGCTGTGTATGTTTCCAATCATCAGAGTTTCCTTGACATATATACTCTTCTCACTCTAGGAAGAAGCTTTAAATTCATAAGCAAGACTGGGATATTTCTCTTTCCGATAATTGGGTGGGCAATGTTTCTTCTAGGCACCATTCCTTTGAAGCGCATGGATAGCCGAAGCCAGATGGTATACTTCTGCGATTGATGCTGTGGATAATTTTACTTGTTCTTGTTGATTCAGTACCAATGTCTTCCATGAATTTATTTCTAAATTGTGTTTATATATGATTTTCAAAGTCACAGTTCTGTTATGCTTCTTCACATATAGGATTGTCTTAAACGATGCATGGATCTTATCAGGAAGGGAGCCTCGGTCTTTGTCTTTCCAGAGGGAACACGCAGTAAAGATGGAAAACTAGGTGCTTTCAAGGTTTGTATCTCAAGTCATGTAATGATTTTTATCTGTCTATAATCATGTTTAAGGATGCAAACAATTTTAGGTTATTCATTAATGACCAATGACCAACAGTTCCTTAATGTATTTTAGTTTTTCATTTTGAGTAAATGGACAAAAGTACATATGAAAGGGTTTGTGGTAGACAAAAGTACATACAAAAGATTGTAAATATCAAAGTATACTCGAAATATTGTTTTCGATGGACAAAGATACCATGCCGTTAGTGGGTTTGTAAGGCCCGTGGTATACTTTTGTCCATCGAAATAAATCTTTTGGGTGTACTTTCATATTTACCAACTTTCTGGGTATTTTTGTCTATGTCAAACTCTTTCATGTGTACTTTTGTCCATTTACTCTTTCATTTTTTAATTCTTTTTCATTATGGTAAATTCTTAAGGGGGGGTGTTGAATTTTACACCACATGCTAACTTACCTATAGCAAATTGAACCCCAATCTACTGGTTATAAAATTTATCAGCAACAAAGCCTTATCCTAGTGTTAATAATCTAAGGAAAGTGAAAAAACCACACCATAAAAGCTAGCTGTTAAGGGAGAAAACCACTCTCTTTAAATACATCAAGCATCCCATACTACCTGATATGGGACTTTGGACACCCCATAATACCCTAGTCTCTAACAATACACCACCCTTGGAGAGCCCACATCCTCGGCGGCTTCACTCTTTGACACCGACCCAGTGGTAGCAACTTTGCTACCCGCTATCAGCATCTGGCCTATGGGTAGCACTTTCCATGGCACCAACAACTAAGGCTTTGATACCTTTGTTAAGTACCTAAAGAAAGTGAAAAACACCACCTTAAAAGCTAGCTGTTAAGGGAGAATAACCACTCCTTAAATATAACATGAAGCATCTCATGCTACTCGATGTGGGACTTTAGGCACCTCATTATACCCAATTCCCGAACAGTTAACTTCATAGAACAGGCCATGTCACAGTTTAAATTCAGCCTATTTTTACTTAAATTGCTGTTAATAATATCATCCAAAGTTTTCTCGGGTTTCTTTCCACTTCGGGCTATTCAGACATGTTTGTGTGTAAGATTTTGTCAATGAACTAATTCTAAATTGTTATAATTATTTGGGGATTTTCAGAAAGGTGCCTTCAGTATTGCTGCCAAGACAAATGCTCCAGTGGTACCAATAACCCTTATTGGAACTGGTCAAATCATGCCAGCTGGAAGAGAGGGTATAGTAAACATAGGTTGGGTCAAAGTTGTTATTCATAAACCTTTACGTGGGAAAGATGCTGAAATGTTGTGCAAAGAAGCTAGGACGACAATCGCAGGTGTATTGTAATCACTCAAACCTGAGAGATGCTATGCACGAGTTCTTTTTCATTTCTTCCCTGTTACCTAACTCAGCAACTTCGAGGGGAAAATCCCATAACCACATTTGCATTTGTAGGGTCAAGAATTAGAAACTTTAAAAGAAATTAAAGAGGGATTGTCATCCCTAATGAGAGAATTCTGATCCCAACTATAATCCTATGTTTTTAATTTAAAATAATAGAAAATTTATATTTTATAGAATAATCTTTTTATCACGCAATATTTTTTGAAGAAATTTTAACGAAAGATAAAAATAATTTTGCAGTAAATAGAAGGGATTATGGATTTTTTGTATACTCAAAACAATTTAAAATTGGTGCAACGATAACCATTTTGTTGGTGTTTAAAATTTGGAGCGTTGCCAGTTTGTTCAGAATCTTAGTGTCAGGAAGAAATGACCAATTTAGTTTCTGTATCTTTTAAGACCTATTTGAGACGTTTGATTTTTTAAAGATTATTGTGATCTTTTTGTAGCAATTCATTCTTATCTTTTAAGGTCTTGTAGTTATAGGCATAGAAGTATTAAATATTGGTTGGACACCCACCTCTTTCATACTATAATTTAAGTTTTGTTTTAACCATAGGAGTAGAAAGAGAAGCTTTTTAAGTGTGTGTTTGGATTGTGGTTAGTCAAACTGGAGTTTGAATAAAAGTGATTTTATAAAATTGATTTTAGATAGAAACTGGAGTTTGAATAAAAGTGATTTTATAAAATTGATTTTGGATAGAAGTAAATTTGTGTTAACATGATTTATGTTTGACAATTTTATACTAAAATTGATTTTGATAAAATAAATATTGTTTGGATAATATTAGTTAAAATCACTTTTAGATAGATAATTACTAAAAAGGACATGATATTAAATTATAATGTTATTTTTTTATATATATATATTTTTTTCTTATATGTTTTTATATAGTATATTTTTAGTATTTTTAGTACTTTTTTTTAGTACGCTATAATTTTTTACTATTATTATTATTTATGGTTATTTTTTTTGTTTAATTTATTTTACCTAATGGGATCAATAAATGTTCAGTTTAATTATTTGACAAGTGGCACATTCAGTACTTGGCTTTGGGCGGGTTCTTTCTCTTTTAGGATCTGAATTTAAACATGAAATTTGAATAAGCATTCCAAATCAGAGCTTACTGAAAAGGTTTTATAATTCAATTATATTATTGACTTTCTCTATCTCTCTCTTCTCTTCTTTCTTTCTTGGGCTCACTCTCTCTTTATCAATATGATTAGTTCAAAATACATAGATATTACCGGCGAAGAAGAAGAAGGAACTTGCCGGTGATAAAAGCAATAACTCACAAAGAAAATAGAGAATGATGGTGGTCAGTGCTATAGTTACAAGAGCATCTGGCGAAGAACAAAGAAGACACGGCATGGATTCCGGATCTGTTTCTAACGAGTAGCAGAGATGAAGAACAATCAGTTAAAGGTGACGGTGGCTATTGATATAGCTTCAAGGAAAAAGAACAGTAGCAGGGTTTAGGGTCTTGTTGCCGTCGATAAAGAAGGACCAGTTGGCAACAAGTTCACGATACAGATCAAGAGAATGGAAAGCTCTGAGATCCATATACCATCCATATTTTTTGCAGAGGTCATTTTTCTTTTCTGATAGTAGAAATTTATTATAATAATTTTTATATTTAAGTGAAATATGCTACTATAGATTAGAAAAATTATAAGATTATTAAGCTTCTGAAAAACATATAATACAATAATCTTATAAAATGTACAATAAACTTTTTATATACAATTTTTTTTCAAATTAAAAATAAAAATTATTAATATCAATGGATAAGTAATAATAAACTTTTATAATGAATCAACATTTAGCCCGCGTGTAGCGCGGGTCTTACACTAGTATGTATAAAAGGTAAAGTTGGTAAAAACAAAATAAAAGTTAAATGTCAATAGGTAAAAGTCAGTTAGTGCAACGCAGAAGTTAGAAATTCTTGCTTCTTGTAAACGTGATTTTGTAACTACAATCACTTCTGCGTTTATAGATAGAAAAATTAAAATTAGCCAAACCAAAAATGGAAGCGTTCAAGAAGCTGTAACATGCTTTTCCTCTTTCAACATAGTTGCCAAACACACCTTTAAATAGTTAATTTGTTGAGTTCGCTCATTAATGTCTTAGAGCCAAAACATATATATCCGTTTTGTGAATGCATTTTTGAAGTCAATCATTTGAGTCTTTTGATAAATGCATATATTATGTTAATTTTGGGTTGAAAAGAATGAGATATATCAACTTGCATTTTTCTTATGTGATTGCGTACTCTTGTGAACTTTTTTCTAATTAAATTTATTGATTAAAACATGTATTTTAGGCCTTTAAAACTAGTATTATTTGTAAATACTGTGTGTAATTCACAATGATAATGTATCAATGTAATTACACCACAACACATACATCAAAGTTTTAATTTAATAACTCAGCCATCAACATTATACAAACTTCTCATCTCATAACTCAATGGAAAACCTCTATATATAACTCAATGATGCATATTAATTTTTTGAGCAATGCTAGGTGACGAAAAAGTTAATATATTTTTTTTAATATTTAGTTAATTTTAAATATTAAAGATTGAATTTTAAATTTTAATAGAATAAAAATAAGATATTTATCTAATATATTAG
>NC_029792.2:31811576-31817035 GCF_000816755.2 Arachis ipaensis
TTTTAAAATACTGGTATTTTAGGCCCTTAAAATCATGCAAAAAATTTAAGAATTCATGAAGAATAAGAATGCTATCCAAAGCAATGGCCGCATCATATTGTGTGTATGCATCCTTCGGCGCACATGCCTCAATTAATAAAGCACGTGGACTAGAAATGCATAAGAAATTCAATGATTTAAGGAGGAAACTCAAGGAGATAACTTAGGGAGAGTTTAGATTTAATTTTAGTATATTTTAGTTAGGTTTTTTAGAGTGAAAATCTCTCCCTTTTTTCTAGAATTAGAATTAGGATTAGGTTTAGTTAGTTTATGTTAGTTTCACTTTAATTTTAATTAATTCTTGCAAGAATCAAGTATTAATTTCATTTTCTTCTAGTTTTTTTTTTATTTTGTTGTTATGAATGCTTTTGATGCTTTATGTTAATTTTTTTATTTGATGTTTGATAAAGTATTTATTTTATGGATATTGTTTATTTATGTTTTTTTTGTTAATTTTATGTTTATTGTAAATTTGGTGATGATTAGAAATAGATTTTAGTTAATTGTAAGTTTATGTTTTATGATACACATGAAGTGTTTGACAATATTTGAATTAGTTATGAAGTAGATTCTTACACTTGGTTTGGAGTTAAGAAATAAGATGATTTTGAGTCACCTTTGTTCTAATTGATTGATAATTGAGAAGAATTATTCTTCACATACAAGTTATTTATATATACAAGTTCATACAAGTCATTTATATTGTATTGTTTAAAAATTTTTGGTGTATGTATATTGATAAGTTTTGTATAATTCAAAACTTTTCCTCTTCTTTCTTGCATTATAAAAGTGAATTTTATTAAGTTAGGGTTAACTTGTATAAACTTGTATGCCGAGAAAATTTGTATGTGTAGCAGGTCTCAATTGAGAATTGTTGATTAACTTTGTTTTTACTAATACTAATTTTTTATTAAATTCAATTAATAAGTTAGTTAGAACTTGCAATTAAGATTAATTAAACCTAATTAATTTTTTTTAATGTGTAGATGTTAACTTATTAGGTTGATTCTTAAAATTATTATAATTTGTAATTAGTTATAAGGATAGTGATATTTAATTCTCAACCCCCGAGAAAAAATTATTGCTTTAATTGTTAGTTTCTTGCAATTTAGTTAGTTTTTTTAATTGTCCTTTATTCTCTTGCGGCTTAGTTCTCAAATTGCACTCAACACCTTGCTTGCTGGACTTACCAACAACATGATGAAGAATGATAGAACAACGCAAAATCAATCAGTCAAAGAAGCTAAAATAGATGATGAGCATAATGGAGCAGGTACCACTTGATCCTGTTGAAAAAAGAAAATAAATGGTAAGTGAGCTAGAGAGCAGTGGTGTGTAATAATGCATTTTTTTTTACCAAAGATATGAGACTCGAATCCGCAACCTCTTAATTAGGGGTGGAAAAAGGTCAGGCGGCCTGCCAGGGGCCTGCAGCCTGGCCTGTGTTTGGCCTGGTCTGGCCTGGCCTGTTATAAAATAGGCACAGGCCCAGACTCTTTTAAAAGCCTTAATACGTTAATAGGCCAGGCCCAGGCTCGCTAATTAGCCTTATTGGCCTGTCAGGCCTGTCTGAGCCTGGTAAAATATAATTAAATATATAAATAATTATTTATTATAACAAAATTATGAGATATTTTAAATCTATTATATTTTATTATAAATATATTTTAAATACATTAAAAGTTTAAAATTTTTTTATAAATATTAAATATATGACATATTATATATAAACATTTAAATTAAGAAGTAAATTATTTACAACCCTTGAAATGACCTCTTGTTATGTGTATTTGTGTATTAAATTATTTGTTGATTGGTAGAAGAAAAGCAAGCCTTAGAAAGCAAGATTAGTAGAGAATTGAGAGAATCGAACCTCAAACACTTGAGTGATTAGAGTGTATACACTTTCGGTAAGGGTTCGATGCTCGATTCTTTGTTCTTGGCTTTCATGAGCTTTCTTCTTACTCGTCTACTTGTACTTTATTTTGGAATTCGAATTAGTGAAATTCAGTTCATATTTGTTTTTGGAAGGTTGATTTACTTTTAACCAAGTAGGTAAAAGTATTTTGCATTTAGTTGCATTCATATAGATAGGTTGCATCTCATAAATTCTACCATTCCTCTTCACCTCCTTTATAGCTTCTCTTGAACTTAGCATGAGAACATGCTAATGTTTAAGTGTGGGAAAATTGATAAACCGCTATTTTATAGTTTATTTTATATTGAATTGATTGGATTTTATCCATTATTCTCACACTTATGCATATAATTCGCATGTTTTACATTTTCCTTCCTAATTTTGTGCTATGATTAAAAATATGTTTCTTTGGCCTTAAATTTGTTAATTCTAATCCTCTCTTATTACCATTCGATGTGGTGATATGTGTGTGAAGTGTTTTCAGGTTTTATAGGGCAGGAATGGCTTAGAGGATGGAAAAAAAGCATGCAAAAGTGGAAGGAACACAAGAAATTGTATTTTTGAGAAGCTGGCAGCGACGCGTACGCATGGACGACGCGTATGCGTGGCCAAGTGAAAAGTTCAGCGACGCGTACGCATGGTTAACGCGTACGCATGACAAGTGTCACGTGCTGCAATTTACAGAATTCGCTGGGGGCGATTTCTGGGCTGCTTTTGACCCATTCCAGGCACGAAAATACAGATTAGAGGCTGCAGAGTGAAGCTGGAAGGGGGGATCAATCAATCACTTTCATTCATACAATTTTTAGGTTTAGATGTAGGTTTTCTAGAGAGAGAGGCTCTCTCCTCTCTCTAGATTTATGGTTTCTTCTTTCAATTTCTCCTTAGGTTCAGGTTCAATCTTCCTTTAATTTAGTTTTCTTACTTTCATTTTTTTAAGCACTTTAGTTCATTTTCTTCTCTTGTTAATTTTTCGTTTTCGCCATTTTTATGTTTATGAGCTCTTGTTACGTTTGATTTCTTTTAATGCAATTTATGTTTTCCATGTTTATTGTTACTCTCTTTAATTGTTAGTCATTAATGCTTGCAATTGGTTGTTTAAATTTAATATTCCTTGTTAATTTTCTATGTTCTTATTTTATGCCTTCTAAGTGTTTGATAAAATGTTTGGTTGGATTTTAAATTAGATTTTTGTATTCTTAGCTTGGATTGAGTAATTTAGAGACTCTTGAATTGTCAAGGTCTCTTGTTGGTTGGTGATTGAAAGTTGCTAGTTGACTTGAGCTTCACTAATTCTAGTCTTTGATTAGGACTTGTGAACTCAAGTTGATTTACTCATTTGACTTTTCTTCAATTGTTAGAGGTTAACTAAGTGAGAGTAATTTACAATTACCATCATAATTGACAATGATAATGAGGATAGAAATTTCGATTCTCAACCCTTACTAGGACTTTTCTTAGTTGTTGGTTTATTTTCTTGTTATTTACATTCCTTGCTTATTAAACTCAAAATCCAAAAAGATACAATCTTATAACCAAATATAAACTACACTCCCTGCAATTCCTTGAGAGACGACCCGAGATTTAAATACTTTGGTTAAATTTATTAGATTTGTATTTATGACAAACAATTTAAATATTGATTGAGGTCTAATTGTCGGTTTAGAAATATACTTACAACGCGAAATTTTTGTAAAAATCTTTACCGACATTTTTCCTCTGCCAATTATTTGAAATCTTAAATAGATATACCATTTGTATAATTAATTAAAGCTATGATTGAAGAATTGGATGCTCTAAAGTCTAAACAAAACAAAAACCTACATAGTGAAAACTATTCCTGACAATCCAAAGGTTATTATTTGTCGTTGGAATTTTATAATCAAACAACATTTTGAAATTATGAAATATAAGGCAAAATTAGAAGATTCCAAGGGTAACCATCAAGCATTGGCTATTCTTGAGTTTAGTAAATAATAATAATATTTTTGGTGATGACAAATATAATTTTAATTGGATTGAAAGTCTAAAAGTGTTTTGATGATTCATTTAGTGTTACAGGCCCAAATGTTAATGTGCAACCCAAAACAATAGAATCAAGCACCCGAACCTTAGATACTCTGACCAAGCTTTTAATCCAGTCCATTGCCTTCATGAAAAGAATAGCATTTAGCTTATGATAGTATTATGGTGATTTGGGTATGGCACAAAAAAGAAAGAGAATATCATTTTCTCATTAAGCACCAAAGAGAAAGAAAGAAAAAGGCAAATTCTGGTGCCTATGTCAAATTAAAATTGGAGCCGAAAACACAATGTTCAAGTGAAGCTAAATCAGAAGAAAAAAATAAAATATTTTCATAAACATGCAAGTTAATTACTTGTTGATTAAACCTTTCCTTCTGCACAACTATTTCGGATAACGTGAAAAAAGTGGAGGTTACTTTAATCTGCTGTGAATCAATGGCTAATATTAAAACTTGGGACCAAAACACAAGATTAAGGGTTTGGATTTAAAAAATTCATTAAGGAAGCAAGTTTCTCTCTCTCCGCGCGCCCGAGACATCCCATAACTTTGTGCAAATTAAAATAAAAATAATGTGAGATCTAGAAAAGGAGGAGGGAGAGCGAGGGTGGCGCAGTGGTACAATGGTGCCAATGAAGAGTCGTGGTGAGGTGAAGAGGTGTGATTTTGTTAACGTTGTTAATGTTAATGATAATAATAATGATGGGATGGTGTATTGGGGGAGACAGTAAAATAGGGAGATGTGGTGGTGCAAAGATAAATAGGTCAGATAGTAGTATTGAGAGTGACGGTGGTGTAGTAGGATGGCGGAGTGGTGCAACAATAGAGTGGGCCGTGGGGTGGGTCGTTGGTAGTGGGTTTAAGCAATGTGTTAGAAATGTGTAGAGAGAGGAGTGGAGTATGATAATAAAAAATATGGAAAAAAGTGATACATGAGGGAGGGATAAAATTGGAAAGAAAAACGTTGACCATATATTAACTATTAAAAAATTAAGAGCAAGGATAAAATTGAAACATTAAGAATAATATTAAGTAAATTAAACGTTAAGAGTATTTTTAAAATTTTTTAAAAATGTTAAGGACAAAAAATATACTTTATCCATATTAAAATGTATAAGAAGAGATTGAAATTGTTTTTATTATAATTGTAATTTTTTTCATTTTGTTTTGTGGTATCACTATAGGAAGAGATAAAAAAAATTAAAATAGTACGGTTATAATTGTAATATTTTTCATTTTATTTTATAATACAAATGACTATTTGGTTTAATATACAGACTATCCAGACTTTGCACACAAAAAAAATATCTATAATTAACTTGTTAAGCTTAGCTGACTTACTAATTTACAAGTGTGAGTATTAATATCAAGTAACAAATTTTATTGTTATTATTCATTTTGAAGTTATTAAGATTAATAATTAAATGTTTTTTCAATTTTGATTCGTTTCATACATTATTATTAATTTTCTACTATGAA
>NC_029792.2:31817209-31839962 GCF_000816755.2 Arachis ipaensis
ATTTATCTTATTTTAATTAATTAAATAGGTAACCAAAATTTGCTCCTTCTTAGTTTTTATTTATGTGCAAAAGATAATATAAAATTTTGACAAGAGGCATTTGAAAAAGTTTTATACTGGATGCTCTCAATTGCGAGGTGATGTCATTAGGCTGACCTATGCATCTCAAAGACTCAAACTCAGCCGTTAGCTAATAACACAAGTGCAATTAATGATTATCAATTTTTTAATCTTCGGTTAAGCATGCCTATTTTTTAATGTTTAGGTTTTCTAGTGACCTTATCATGCTACTATCTATTCAAGTGTTATTAGAGAAGAAATTAATTTAAAAACACTTTCAACACGAAGAAAAGCTTAGTATATTTAATCAATTAATTTGTAATATGCAATGTTGGTCAGGACAATATCTGGTGAAACAAATTGATAATGCCGTTTTTTCTTACTAATTCATGCAATATATATATATATATATATATAATACAAAAAAATTTATATAAAATAATATTATAAAAATAGAAGCTATATCATTATTTTTCATATATATGAACATATTTATAAACAGTAACTTCATTTATGCGTCTCCTTTGGAATGAAGAAGTTGCATCGTGCTTTTGTAATAATTAAGAGTAATGTTCTATGTATATCAAAATCCGTCACTAAAGTCAGTTACCAGTATAAAATATATATTGAAATACAAATATATTAAACTACATATATATTTATACACAAATACATTGATAACTGATTTTAGTATACAAATATTTTTTTTTGTATAATTAAAAGTTTGTTTAATTTGTAATCTTACGAAACCAAATCCTCAATCTGTTCCAAAATTTACCTGATTCTTAGTTAATCTTCTAAAGAACTTTCATATATGATAAAATGCTTAAGTAACTTTCTGGTATCATTATATATTTAGCAATTAGTCTACATCTTTCGAAAGTGTTGGTGCACAGGATGCGATCTGTGATGTCGGGACTGGTTGGAGAGACTCAGACTGCGTTTGTAAAGGGAAGGAAAATTCATGATGGTGCACTCATAGCCTGCGAGACGGTTCATTGGCTGAAGACTCAGAAAAAGTCAGCAGTCATTATCAAACTGGATTTTCAGAAGGCCTATGACAGAGTGAGATGGGATTTTGTTGACATTGTGCTACAGAAAATGGGCTTCGGCCAAAAATGGAGGAGCTGGGTGAAGGAGTGTGTTACTACGGCCACCATGGCAGTCTTGGTAAACGGGGCACCTTCCAAGCCATTCAAGATGGAGAGGGGACTAAGACAAGGGGACCCACTTTCTCCATTGCTGTTCGTATTAGTTGTAGATGTGTTGCATAGGATGTTGGGGGAGGCTGTGAGGAATGGCCACATTGCTCCACTGCTGGTAGGGGGAGATCTTATTGAACTGTCGCACCTACAATTTGCAGATGACACTATTTTATTCTGCCCGCCGGAGACTGAAACAATTGTAAACTATAAGAGACTGTTACGGTGCTTTGAGTTGATGTCTGGGCTGAGCATTAACTTTGATAAATCGAATCTGATATCGGTGAACTGTGAGCAAGGATGGATTGATCAGGCATGTGGACTGCTGGGATGCCAACAAGCTTCTCTACCGGTTAGATACTTGGGAGTTTCTCTAGGTGCGAATCCGCGCTTGGTGAAGACTTGGAAACCAATCATTGATAAGGTGGAACAGAAGCTGAGTTTGTGGAAAGCCAAGGTTTTGAATAAATCAGGTAAGCTGGTCCTTATCAAATCGGTGCTGAATAGTCTCCCCATCTACTACCTTAGTCTATACAAGATGCCGAAGGCGGTAGCGGACAAGCTGATTGCTTTACAACGGAACTTTATGTGGTGCAAGGAGAACGGGAACTATGGTATACCTATGGTAAAATGGGAGATAGTTCAGGCTCCAAAAAAGGTTGGGGGATTGGGGGTTGGTGATGCAGTGCTGAGAAACACAGCGCTTCTGTTTAAGTGGTGGTAGAGGTTTTCAAAGGAGGATTGTCCGCTGTGGAAGAAGATTGTGTGTTCGTGTAATAAGTTGAACCCGGATGTCATGTTAGCAACTCAGCCTTTACCAGTAAAGGGTGGCCCTTGGAAGGACATATGTCAGCTGAATATAAAAGAACCGTGGATTCGTGATAAAGTGGTAAGTGGACTGGCAATGGAAGTAGGCAATGGTATGCAGACTCGATTTTGGGAAGATAACTGGGTTCAAGGTGGTACTCTGAAAGGAAGTTATCCGAGACTCTACTCTATTTCCAGTCAGCAAGGACTTGTCATCGGGGAGTGTGGTTTTTGGGATGGGCTTGATTGGATTTGAAATTTTCAATGGAGGAGGGCGCTGTTCCAATGGGAGCTGGAGCTTGTCAATCAACTGCATGAGAGGTTAAGGCCAGTGAGGTTGTCATCAGGTAGGGAGGACAATGTGGTGTGGAAGTTTGAAAATAAAGGTATTTTCTCTACTAGTTCTGTGATCCAAGCTATACAAGCGGAGACATTATCAGCTGAGATAACGAGTTATAGCTTCACGAGTTCCATCTGGAAAGGTTTCGTCCCTCCGAGAATTGAGCTCTTTGGGTGGTTTGTACTAGTGGGTAGAGTTAACACCAAGGAGCGGCTGACTAAACTAGGAGTCAACATTCTGGGGGATAGTATGTGTGTACTGTGTACCAAGGAATTAGAATCTGTTGAGCATTTATTCCTTAGGTGTGAGGTAACATGGCAGGTGTGGTGCAAGTGGCTGAGGTTACTAGGAAGGGAGTGGGTGATTCCCGGAACTGTTAAAGAAATGTTTGAGAGTTGGCATGGAATGCATAATAGACAACAGGGGAAGAAGATGTGGATGTCAGTGTTCTTTGCAGTGATTTGGAACATCTGGTTGGAACGGAATGCACGAATCTTCAAGAATGCAAGAGCAAGCCTGGAGGTCATACACACAAGGACGTTGATGAGCTACACGGAATGGAGTGGTGGTGATCAAGATCTATAGCAAGCAATTATATCTATATAAATTAGAGTTAAGCTTAATTTTGGTATTTAATATTAACAAATTACACTGATTTAATTTTTGAGATCTCAATTATTCTAATTTAATCTCTTAAATTAAAAAAAGTGTATCACGTTAATCTCAAACATATTTTTCGTCACCGAAACTCAATGCTATGAGTGACGTAGTTTAACCTTTTTTACACTGAAGATGATAACGTCTAAATGACGAGGAAAAAAAATGAAATTAAATCAATTTAGTCATTTTTCCCTTTTAAAACCTAAACCAAATAACGTTCTTCTCATTCTTCTTCTTCTTTATTCTTCTTCTTGTTATAGATAAGTTCTTTGTAATAATTTTTCACAAAAAATATATCTAGTGTATTTTCATGAAGGTCACTACTAAAGCATGTCTTGTTATCAGGTGAATAAATTATGTCTTTATTATCATCTTTCTGAAACTAATTTCACTAAATAACCAACAAGGGTCTAGTCAACAAACATTTTTAAAATGCACTATATATTAATTAATTGTCATTAATTAGTGATTATTTAAAATTTATTTTTTAAAAAATACAAAATTAATTATTCTTAATTGCAGTTGTTTAAAATTGACTGATTAAAAGTTATTTACCTATACTTTTTCAAGATATAATTATCATTAACAGGTTAAATTAAAAGGTACAGAGTCAGTCACACAAAAAATCTTTAGCATATTCATAACTAGGCAACAATATTAATCGATACCAATCATCATTTTCATCTATATATATCATTAGGCCCACCAAAATCTATTAAACTACTCTTCCACCTTAGCCCATGACAACAATAAAGACGTCTCACGGTCCACAAATTCAGCCCAACAGAATACACAAATTCAATTCAACAATCAATAAAATTTCTTCATCTTTTTCTTTCACAAAAAAAATGTCCAATTCTATACACTCAGCCCAACATTACCAAACACACCTTCTCAAAAACAAAATTCAGTTAGTCTTCCAGTTGAACCCTCACCTATACCCATTGACCAAACTCCACCTAGTTCTTTATTTTCTCCAACAACCTCTCCTTCTTCCTCACTATCATTTCCTAACTAAGTTGAACCAATGACCACCGAATCACTTTTAACACTAGACACCAGTCCACCATCACCTTCTCATCCCCCGTCACCTTCTTCACCACCTGAGCAACCCCATCCTCGTCATTCCGACCGGCCTCACCGACCTCCATCATATCTCTCTGATTACTTGTGTAATTCCTCTCTCATCTCTACAAATCAATCTCCCTCAAAGTGTAAGTATCCTTTATCTTCAGTCATATCTTTTTCTTCTCTTTCATCTTCACATAAAAAGTTTCTTTTATCTCTACATTCTGACGTTGAGCCAAAGTCCTTTAAGGACGCCAATCAACACTCTAATTGGCGTAGTGCTATGAAAGATGAGTTGGATGCTCTTGAGCTGAACAAAACTTGGCATCTTGTTGATTGCCCTGCAGGGGTTAAACCGGTTGGCTGTAAATGGGTCTATCGCATCAAACGCAAGCCTGATGGTTCAGTTGATCGATATAAAGCACGCCTTGTGGCTAAAGGGTTCACTCAAACTGAAGGTGTTGATTTCTTGGAAACTTTCTCCCCTGTTGTCAAGCCTGCCACCATCATATTAGTTTTGGCATTGGCCTCTATGAAGCATTGGCCTATACATCAGTTGGATGTCAATAATACTTTCTTACATGGGGATCTTTTTGAGGATGTTTATATGACTCTGCCACCCGGATTTATATCTCCTCAACCAAATCAATGCTGTAAGCTGCTAAAGTCACTGTATGGTTTACGACAATCTAGTCGTATGTGGTATGACAAACTTTCTCATTTTTTACTATCTCATGGATATCAGCAGACCTCATCTGATTATAGTTTATTTGTCAAATTCATTGGTGATCAAATTTCTATCCTTTTAGTCTATGTTGACGACATTTTTCTCACTGGTAATTCCATTTCTGAACTTGCTGTCATTAATTCTATTTTGCACCAACACTTCCGAATTAAAGACTTGGGCCCATTAAAATATTTTTTAGGTATTAAGGTTTCTGATGAGCAGATATTTTATACGCTTTTTGGGATAATTTCATATAGTTTTGAGTATGTTCTAGTTAGTTTTTAGTTTATTTCCAGTAGTTTTTAGGAAAAATTCATATTTCTGGACTTTACTATGAGTTGTGTGTTTTTCTCTAATTTCAGGTATTTTTCTGGCTGAAATTGAAGGAGCTGAGCAAAAATCTGATTCAGGCTGAAAAAGGACTGTTGATGCTGTTGGATTCTGACCTCCCTGCACTCAAATTGGATTTTCTGGAGCTATAGAACTCGAAATGGCATGCTTCCAATTGCATTGGAAAGTAGACATCCAGGGCTTTCCAGCAATATATAATAGTCCATACTTTGCACAAGGATAGATGACGTAAACTGGCGTTCAACGCCAGTCCTCTATGAATTAATGCAAGTATTTCTGTTTTCCATTCAAACACGCTTGTTCCTATCTAAGATGTTCATTCGCGCCTAACTGTGATGAAGGTGATGATCTGTGACATTCATCACCTTCCTCAACCCACGAACGTGTGCCTGACAACCACCTCCGTTCTATATCCGATTGAATGAGTGTCTCTTAGATTCCTTAATCAGAATCTCCGTGGTATAAGGTAGAACTGATGGCGGCATTCATGAGAATCCGGAAAGTCTAAACCTTGTCTGTGCTATTCCGAGTAGGATTCAAGGATTGAATGACTGTGACGAGCTTCAAACTCCTGAAGGCTGGGCGTTAGTGACAGACGCAAAAGGATAGTAAATCCTATTCCAACCGGATCGAGAACCAACCGGTGATTAGCCGTGCTGTGACAGAGTGCGTGAGCGTAGTTTTCACTGGAAGGATGGAAGGTAGCCATTGACAACGGTGATCCACCAACACACAGCTTGCCATAGAAGGACGTGCGTGCGTGAACAAGAAGACAGAGAAAAGCAGAGATTCAGAAGACAAAGCATCTCCAAAACTCCAACATATCCTCCATTACTGCATAACAAGTAATCTTTAATCCATGCTCTATTGTTTATTTGCAATTCAACTGATAAACATAATTGCCTTCCTGACTAAGATTTACAAAATAACCATAGATTGCTTCAAACCAACAATCTCCGTGGGATTCGACCCTTACTCACGTGAGGTATTACTTAGACGACCCAGTGCACTTGCTGGTTAGTGGTACGCGTTGTGAGAAGTGTAATTCACAATTCGTGCACCAGTTTCTCAATCAGAGAAGGAAATTTGCTTATCTCAGAGAAAATATTGTCTTGATCTTTTGGAGAATTCTGGTTTATTAGGTGCTAAACCTGCCTCTGCTCCAATGGATAGTACTACAAGACTATATCAAGACAAAAGTCTCCTGCTATCCGACCCTTTTGTATATCGTCGTTTGATTGGCCGTTGATGAGCGGATATTTTTTACGCTTTTTGGTGGTATTTTCAAGTAGTTTTTAGTAGGATCTAGCTACTTTTTAGTATATTTTTATTAGTTTTTATGCAAAAACCACATTTCTGGACTTTACTATGAGTTTGTGTATTTTTCTGTGATTTCAGATATTTTCTGGCTGAAATTGAGGGACCTGAGCAAAAATCTGATTCAGAGGCTGAAAAAGGACTGCAGATGTTATTGGATTCTGACCTCTCTTCACTCGAAAGGGATTTTCTGGAGCTACAGAAGCCCAATTGGCGCGCTCTTAATTGCGTTGGAAAGTAGACATCCAGGGCTTTTCAGCAATATATAATAGTTCATACTTTGCCCAAGCTTTGATGACGTAAATTGGCGTTTAACACCAAGTCTTTACCCTATTCTGACGTTAAACGCCAGAAACAGGTTGCAAACCAGAGTTAAACGCCAAAAACAGGCTACAACCTGGCGTTTAACTCCAAAAAAAGTCTCTACACATGGAAGCTTCAATTCTCAGCCCAAGCACACACCAAGTGGGCCCCGGAAGTGGATTTCTGCACTATCTATGTTAGTCTACTCAATTTCTGTAAACCTAGATCACTAGCTTAGTATAAAAACTACTTTTAGAGATTTATTTTGCATCTCATGACATTTACACATTTTACATTGTATCTCTACAGCATGAGTCTCTAAACTCCATGATTGGGGGTGAGGAGCTCTGCTGTGTCTCGATGAATTAATGCAATTACTTCTATTTTCTATTCAACACGCTCGTTTCTGTTCTAAGATATTCACTCGTACTTAAACATGAAGAATGTGATGATCCGTGACACTCATCATCATTCTCAACCTATGAATGCGTGCCTGACAACCACTTATGTTCTATCTGTAATAGCTTGAGTGTATATCTCTTGGGTTCCTGGTTCAAGAGTTTGATTCCTCTCCTGACAACAGATTGTTCAAATCCCTTAATCCAGATTCTTCGTGGTAAAAGCTAGAATCAATTTGCAGCATCCCTGAGATCCGAAACATCTAAACCTTGTCTGTGGTATTCTGAGTAGGATCCAGGAAGGGATGACTGTGACGAGCTTCAAACTCACAAGTATTGGCCGTAGTGACAGACGCAAAAGGATCAATGGATCTTATTCTAACAAAAGTGAGAACCGACAGATGATTAGCCATGTACATGGACCCTTTTCACTGAGAGGACGGATGGTAGCCATTGACAACGGTGATCCACCAACATACAGCTTGCCATGGAAGGAGCCTTGCGTGTGTGAAGAAGAAGATGGGAGGAAAGCAGAGATCCAGAAGACTAAGCATTTCCACAACCTCAATCTGTTCTCAATTATGCATAACAAGTATTTATTTGATGCTTTCTTACTTTTTACTATTGAAATTAAGAACTATCATTGATATTCTGACTAAGAATTACAAGATAACCATAGCTTGCTTTAAGCCGGCAATCTCTATGGGATCGACCCTTACTCACGTAAGGTATTACTTGGACGACCCAGTGCACTTGCTGGTTAGTGGTATGAGTTGTGAAAAGTGTGATTTACAATTCGTGCACCAAGTTTTTGGCGCCGTTGTCGGGGATTGTTCGAGTTTGGACAACTGACGGTTTATTTTGTTACTTAGATTAGGAAAAATTTTTCCTTTCGGTTTAGAGTCTCCTATTCTTGTTTTTAGTTGAAAAAAAAAATTTTAAATCCTTATTTTCTTTTTCAAATTTCTTCAAAAATTTTTATAAACTAATAATTGAGTTTAGTTTCAACTTTTAAGTTTGGTGTCCTTTGTGTTTCTGTTTTCTTAAAAATTTTTCAAAAGTTGTTCTTAGCGTTCATCGTGATATTCAAAGTTTTCCTGTTTGTTTCTTTTGTTTTAATCTAAAAAATTAAGTTTGGTGTCGTTTTTACTGTTTTTCTCTTTCTTCATTAAATTCAAAAATATCTTTTCTCCTTATTTTAATTAATTTTTGAATTTTCCCTTAAAAAAATTCAGATTTTTATTTTAAAACTTTCTATTATATCTTATCTTAGTTTTGAAATTTCAAAATTCAAAATCTTTTTCAAAAATGATATCCAAAGTTTTTCAAATCTTCTTAATTAAGTAATTATTTTCGTTTTCAAATTTATTTTTCTCTTGGTTTTCGAAATTTACATTTTAATTTATAATTATTTTATTTTATATTATTATTTTTATTTATCTTAATAATTCGGTTTGTTCTACTTAAATAAAATAAAAATAAAAATATATTTTGTTTGCAATCCATATCAATTTCATTTTATCCATCATGGACCTACATGGAAATGAACAGTCCAGAAGGACTCTGGGGTCATATGCTAATCCCCTTACTGCTGCATATGGGAGTAGTATCTGTATACCTTCCATCAAAGCAAGCAGTTTTGAGCTAAATCCTCAGCTCATTATCATGGTGCAGCAAAATTGCCAGTATTCCGGTCTTCCACAGGAAGAACCTACTGAGTTTTTGGCGCAGTTCTTGCAAATTGCTGACACAGTGCGTGACAAGGAGGTAGATCAGGACGTATACAGGCTGTTACTATTTCCGTTTGCTGTAAAAGATCAAGCTAAGAGGTGGTTAAATAACCAACCTACAGCAAGCATAAGAACATGGAAACAGTTATCAGACAAATTCCTGAATCAATATTTCCCTCCAAAAAGGATGACACAGTTAAGGCTGGACATCCAAGGCTTTAAACAAGAGGATGATGAATCCCTTTATAATGCCTGGAAGAGTTACAGAGGGATGCTAAGGAAATGCCCCTCTGAAATGTTTTCAGAGTGGGTACATTTAGATATCTTCTACTATGGGCTTACAGAAAAAACTCAGGTATCTCTAGACCACTCAACTGGTGGATCTATACACATGAGAAAGACTATTGAAGAGGCTCAAGAGCTTATCGATATAGTTGCTAGAAATCAGCATCTGTACATAAGTAATGAGTCCTCCATGAAAGAAGAAGCTAAGGCAGTATCAACTGACTTTAGTCCTCAGGAACAAGTTGCTGAACTCAATCAGCAACTATCTTCTATAACAAGGCAGTTAGCAGAATTCAAGGAGATGCTACAAGAAACCAAAAATGCTAACAAGGATATATAATCACAATTGAATCAGATAAAACAGCAGTTATCAAAACAGATAACAGAGGAGTGCCAAGCAGTTCAATTAAGAAGTGAAAAAACATTAAATACCTCATCTCAAAGCAGTAGAAAGCCAAGAAAAGAACAACTAACAGAGGATGAGCAATCTACTACCCAAAATCCCTTTGAGGACAGTAAGATCTCAGAGAGGACTAAGTCTGGCGTTCAAACGCCAGAAAAGGGTGAAAAATTGGCGTTAAACGCCCAATCCATGTCCAGTTCTGGCATTCAAACGCCAGTGAGGGATCAGACACTTGCAACTGCTGATAATAACTCCCTCAAGAAGGCTTCCCAACCTGCCTCTGTAGGAATTAAACCTGCAGCAACTAAGGTTGAAGAATACAAAGCCAAAATGCCTTATCCTCAGAAACTCCGCCAAGCGGAGCAGGATAAACAATTTGCCTGCTTTGCAGACTATCTCAGAACTCTTGAAATAAAGATTCCGTTTGCAGAGGCACTTGAGCAAATAAACTTTTATGCTAAGTTCATGAAAGAGATCTTAAGTCATAAGAAGGATTGGAGAGAAACATAAAAAGTTTTTCTCACTAAAGAATGCAGTGCAGTCATTCTAACAAGCTTACCAGAAAAGCTTAAGGATCCAGGAAGCTTTATGATACCATGCACATTAGAGGGTACTTGTACCAAGACAGCTCTATATGATCTTGGGGCAAGTATCAATCTAATCCCTGCATCCGCTATCAGAAAGCTTGGCTTGACTGAAGAGGTCAAACCAACCCGGATATGTCTTCAACTTGCTGATGGCTCCATTAAATATCCATCAGGCATAATTGAGGACATGATTGTCAAGGTTGGGCCATTTACCTTTCCCACTGACTTTATAGTACTGGAAATGGAGGAGCACAAGAGTGCAACTTTCATTCTAGGAAGACCTTTCCTAGCAACTGGATGAATCCTCATTGATGTTCAAAAAGGGGAAGTGACCCTGAGAGTCAATGAGGATGAGTTCAAGTTAAATGCTGTCAAAGCTATGCAGCATCCAGACACATCAAATGACTGCATGAGTGTTGATATTATTGACTCCTTGGTAGAGGAGATCAACATGGCTGAGAGTCTCGAATCAGAGCTAGAGGACATCTTTAAAGATGTTCAGCCTTATTTGGAGGAACCAGAGGAAATAAAAGAACCTCTGAAAATTCCTCAGGAAGAGCAGAAACCTCCTAAATCCGAGCTCAAACCACTACCACCATCCCTGAAATATGCATTTCTGGGAGAAGGTGACACTTTTTCGGTGATCAGAAGCTCTGCTTTAAATTCACAGGAAGAGAAAGCACTACTTCAAGTGCTAAGGACACACAAGATAGCTCTTGGGTGGTCCATAAGTGATCTTAAGGGCATCACCCCAGCAAGATACATGCACAAGATCCTATTGGAGGACGATGCTAAGCCAGTGGTTCAACCACAGAGGTGGCTAAATCCAGCCATGAAGGAGATGGTGCAGAAAGAGGTCACCAAGTTACCGGAGGCTGAGATTATCTATCCTATTCCTGATAGCCCCTGGGTGAGCCCTATCCAAGTTGTCCCCAAGAAGGGAGGCATGACAGTGATTCATAATGAAAAGAATGAACTGGTTCCTACAAGAACAGTTACAGGGGTGGCGTATGTGTATTGACTACAGAAGGCTCAATACAGCCACCAGGAAGGATCACTTTCCTTTACCATTCATAGACCAGATGCTAGAAAGACTAGCAGGTCATGAGTAGTAATGCTTTTTGGATGGCTATTCAGGTTACAACCAAATTGCAGTAGATCCTCAGGACCAAGAGAAAACATCATTCACATGTCCTTCTGGAGTATTTGCCTACAGAAGGATGCCTTTTGGTCTGTGCAATGCACCTGCAACTTTTCAGAGGTGCATGCTCTCTATCTTCTTTGATATGGTAGAGAAATTTCTGAAAGTCTTTATGGATGACTTCTCAGTATTTGGAGACTCATTCAGCTCCTGCCTTGACCATTTAGTACTTGTTCTGAAAAGGTGCCAAGAGACCAACCTAGTTTTAAACTGGGAAAAATGTCACTTTATGGTGACTGAAGGAATTGTCCTTGGGCATAAAATTTCAAACAAGGGAATAGAGGTGGATCAAGCTAAAGTTGAAGTAATTGAAAAATTACCACCACCTGCTAATGTTAAGGCAATCAGAAGCTTTCTAGGGCATGCAGAATTCTATAGGAGGTTTATAAAGAATTTTTCAAAAATTACAAAACCTCTGAGCAATCTGCTAGCTGCTGACACGCCATTTGTGTTTGACACAGAGTGTCTGCAGGCGTTTGAAACCCTGAAAGCTAAGCTGGTCACAGCACCAGTTATTTCTGCACCAGACTGGACATTACTATTCGAACTAATGTGTGATGCCAGTGACCATGCCATTGGTGCAGTATTGGGACAGAGGCATAACAAGCTTCTACATGTCATTTATTATGCTAGCCGTGTTTTAAATGATGCCCAGAAAAATTACACAACCACAGAAAAAGAATTGCTTGCAGTGGTTGACGTTAGGATTTCTGCCAGTAAAGAATGTCATAAAAATAGTCGCATTGTAGATATAGTCTCTAAACCGACAAAAATCCCTTCGTACAAACGTTTTGGGTATCACAAGTAACAAACCCCTTAGAAATTGTTAACCGAGTATTCAAACCTCGGGTCGTCTTCTCAAAGAACTGCGAGGAAGTATGTTCTTATTATTGGTTATAAAGGTTATAATCGGGGTTTGGAAGGTGAGAAGCAAGTAATTTAAATGACGAGTGAATTAAATGGCAATTAAAAATAAATAATAACTGTAAAACAACTTTTGGCAAGATAAGGGAAATTAGAAGTCCAACTTAGGTATCCCTCTCAACAATAATGAAAGTTGTATCTTAATTCCACTTGGTCAACCTGTATCAGGGCAAGGAAAGTCAAGAGACTAATTTAATTGACCTTTGAATCCTATTTATTTCCTAAGAAAAGGTTGGGAATACTTAGGTTCAGCTCAATTAGCAAGATAACGATTATCAATTATGTTGAGTTTAATAACTGTTGAGTTACTAAATTCTTAACCAGAACCAAAAGGAAAAAAAGTAAAATTGCTGGAATAATAAAAATATCCTTAGATGGGAAGCAATGGTAACTTAAATCAAAGGGAACAATCATAAACTGAAAATACCGCAATTATCATTAATTCAAATAACTGTCTGTAACATGGAATAATTCGTAAATCAAATTATAATAATCAATTCAAATGTTGGAATAAATAAATAAAAGTAAAACTAAAATAAAAGAACATTAAACCTGGATCCAGAGTTACTCTTAAAACAAGAAGAAATCCTAAATCCTAAAAGAGAGAGAGAAGATCTCCCTCTCAACTAAATCTAAATCATTGAAAAGTAAAATATGCGAGCTCTCTTCTGAATGGGTGCATTCTCACACTTTATAACCTCTGGTCTATGCTGTCTGTACTTGGATCTGGGCCAAAAAGGGCTTCAGAATTCGCTAGGGGCGTATTCTGTAAATTCTGGTGCGTGGCCTCTGTCACGCGTCCGCGTGGGTTATGCGGTCGCGTCATTTGGAGCCTTTCCTTGCCACGCGGTCGCGTCAGTCATGCGGCCGCATCGCTGCTGATTCGTGCTTGGCACGCGATCGCGTCATTCATGCGATCGCGTGGATACCAGTTTCCTTAAAGCTCCGTTTTACTTCTTCCTTCCATTTTAGTATGTTTCCTTTTTCATCCTTTAAGTCATTCTGCCTTAGAAAATCTGAAACTACTCAACACACTAATCACGGTATCGAATGGAAATAAAGGTAATTAAATTAATTGATTTTAAAGCTTAGGAAACATGTTTTTCACAATATGACATAATAAGGAAGGGAAAGTAAAACCATGCAATTAATGTGAATAAGTAGGTGAAGAGTTGAATAAATCACTCTAATTAAGCACAAAAGAACTCATGAAATATGGGTTTATCAGTGGTTTATGCCATTGACAAGTTTAGATCATACTTAGTAGGATCAAAAGTGATTGTGTACACTGACCATGCTGCTCTTAAATATTTACTCACAAAGCAAGATTCAAAACCCAGGCTTATAAGATGGGTGTTTCTTCTACAAGAGTTTGATATAGAAATAAGAGACAGAAAAGGGACAGAGAACCAAGTGGCTGATCATCTGTCCCGGATAGAACCAGTAGAAGGGGCGTCCTCCTCCTCTATTGAGATCTCTGAGACCTTTCCAGATGAGCAATTATTTGCCATTCAGGAAATACCATGGTTTGCAGACATTGCAAACTATAAAGCTGCAAGATTCATACCCAAGGAGTACAGCAGGCAAAAAACAAAAAAAATAATTACTGATGCAAAGTACTACTTGTGGGATGAACCATATCTCTTTAAGAGATGTGCAGACGGAATAATCCGTAGGTGTGTGCCTAGAGAAGAAGCACAAAAGATCCTATGGCATTATCATGGATCACAATATGGAGGACATTTCGGAGGTGAGCGAACAGCCACAAAAGTCCTCCAATGTGGCTTCTACTAGCCTACTCTCTATAAAGACTCCCGAGAGTTTGTGCGTAACTGTGATAGCTGCCAGAGAGCTGGTAATCTGCCTCATGATTACGCCATACCTCAGCAAGGGATCTTAGAGTTTGAGTTGTTTGATGTATGGGGTATTGACTTCATGTGGCATTTTCCACCATCATACTCAAACACTTATATTCTGGTGGCAGTCGACTATGTATCCAAATGGGTAGAGGCCATTGCAACACCCATTAATGATACTAAGACAGTGCTGAAGTTCCTCCAGAAACATATTTTCAGCAGGTTTGGTGTCCCTAGAGCACTAATCAGTGATGGGGGCACTCACTTTTGCAATAAACATCTTTACTCTGCTATGGTCCAATATGGAATTAGCTACAAAGTAGCAACTCCATATCATCCACAGACAAATGGGCAGGCTGAAGTCTCCAATAAAGAACTAAAAAGAATCTTGGAACGGACTGTAATTACCCGTAGAAGGGATTGGGCAAGAAGCTTGGATGAGGCTCTGTGGGCATACAGAACAGCATTCAAGACTCCTATAGGGACCTCTCCATACTAGCTTGTGTATGGTAAGGCCTGTCATTTGCCCGTGGAACTGGAACATAAGGCCTACTGGGCAACCAGATTCCTAAACTTTGATGCCAAATTAGCTGGAGAGAAAAGATTGCTCCAGCTGAATGAGCTAGAGGAATTCAAACTCAATGCTTTCGAAAATGCTAAGATTTACAAAGAGAAAGCAAAAAGGTGGCATGATAAGAAACTGTCACCCAGAGTCTTTGAACCAGGACAAAAGGTTCTGCTGTTCAACTCTAGGCTTAGATTATTTCCCGGGAAACTGAAATCCCGGTGGAGAGGACCATATGTGATTACAAGTGTGTCACCATATGGCTATGTGGAGCTTTAAGACATTGATTCTAATAAGAAGTTCATTGTTAATGGACAGAGAATCAAGCATTATCTTGAAGGCAATGTTGAGCAAGAATGCTCAAAGCTGAGGCTAGATTAAAAGCTCAGCAAGGTCCAGCTAAAGACAATAAAGAAGCGCTTGCTGGGAGGTAACCCAGCCATTAGCAAAGCTTATTCGATATTTAAATGATAATTATACGAGTTTAATATAAATAATCTTCAAGGTAAAGTATCAATTGCATAAGTTCACAAAGCTACAGAAGGATTCAGAGCACAAAACAGGGAAAAGGAGCTCACTGGCAAGAAAACGCCAGTAAAGATACCTTTTGGGGCGTTAAACACCAGAATGGGTGCCATTCTGGGCGTTTAACGCCAAACTTGCAGCATCCTGGGCGTTCAGAAAAATGCCCAGTGACAAAAGATTTCTGGCGTTTAACGCCAGCTAGAAGCTACAGCTGGGCGTTAAACGCCCAAAAGAAGCTACAAATGGGCGTCAAACGCCCAAAACAAGCAGCAGTTGGGCGTTTAACGCCAAGATGGTGGAGGAGAGGAGGTTTTGTTTTCCAACTCAATTTTTTTCAAATTTTCATAATTTCATCAACAATTTCTTGCATAAACATGTTACAAATTATCATCTTTCATTCAATTTCAAAAAAAAAAAACTTTCTTCATTCTTCTTCAACTTCTTTTCAAATCTTTTTCAAAACTCATCTATCTTTTTAAATTCTTTTCAAATCTTTTTCAAATCATCATACTATCTTTTCAAAAATTAGATTTATCTTTTTCAAATCTCTCTCTTATCTTTTCAATTTTAAAACTACATCTTTTGCATATCATAATTATTTTTTTACAACTCATATCTTCTAGCATATCTTTTTCAAAATTTTCGAACCCACCCCCTCCTCTTTAAATTCACATTCAGCCACCCCCTCTCCTCCACAATTTGAATTTGTCTCTCCTTCTATTCCTCTCATTTCCTTTTTTTTGCTTGAGGACAAGCAAACCTCTAAGTTTGGTGTGCTTTTCGTGATCACTGAGCTAAGACTCACTAAGATCATGGCTCTTAAAGGAAAACAAACCACTTCAAGAGGCAAGAAAGAGAATGTTCCAAAACCACTTTGGAATCAAGAGAGGTTCTTAACCAAAGAACATGCAGACCATTACTACAAAATAATGGGTCTAAGATCAGTGATTCCAGAAGTTAAATTCGATCTGAAAGAAGACGAATATCCGGAGATCCAAAAGTAGATTAAAAAAAGAGGCTGGGAAATTTTGGCTAATCCTGAGACAAAGGTAGACAGAAACATGGTTAGGAATTCTATGAAAATCTGTGGCAAACAGATAAGCAGATATTAACTGGAGCCGCCTTCTATACCTTTCGAACCTTGGTCAGAGGGAAGATTATGTACTTCCACTAGGATAAAATAAGAGAGGTCTTCAAGCTGCCTCAACTACAAGATGATCCAGAATCCTTTAATAGGAGAATGGTGAGATTTGATAAGCGCTTGGACCAAGTTCTAGAGGACATATGCATCCCTGGAACCAAGTGGATAACCAATACAAAGGGTATCCCAAATCAACTCAAGAGAGGAGATCTCAAACCAATTGCTAGGAGCTGGCTGGACTTCATTAGGCGTTCTATACTGCCCACCAGCAACCGCTCTGAAGTCACTGTCAAAAGAACAATGATGATCCACTGCATTATGCTGGGAAACGAAGTGGAGATTCATCATCTGATTTCTTGTGAGCTTTACACAATTGCAAACAAGAACTCCACTGACGCCAAATTGGCTTACCCAAGCCTAATCTCTCTGCTACGTAAAGATGCTGGGGTGAAGATGGGAGTGGATGAGTATATCTTAGTCGAGCACCCAATCACCAAAAAGTTAATGGAAGGACAACAAGTGTAAGATAACTCCATCAAACGGAGGGCACAGGAGTTCCTCCCAGAAATCCCTCAGATTGACTACTGGACCCGCCTAGAAGCATCTGTCACCAAGTTGCAAGAAGCTATGGATCAACTGAAAGAAGAACAGCAAGTTCAAAATAGCATGCTCTACAAACTACTGAAGGAACAAGAGGAGCAAGGGCATGAGCTACAGGAGCTGAAGCACCAGAAGCTGTCTCTTGAAGGGCCAAGCACCCCACAGACTAAAGGAGCATCCATCTCCCAAAATAAAAGTTGTTGAGTCCTAATCTTAGTCTTAACTCTGTGATAACTTTTACTATTAGAAATCTACCTTAGAAGTTATATGAGTAGTAATAATTAGTATCTTTATTTTTATTTTTATTTTTATTACCCAAATAAGTTATAATTTATCTTTCTTATCATCATTGAACATGAATAAAATAGCAGATTTTTAGAATAAGGAGGAAATTTTATTTTCGAGTTTTTAATAAGAAAAATTCAAATTATTTATATGTGGTGGCAATACTTTTTATTTTCTGAATGAATGCTTGAACAGTGCATATATCTTTTGAATTTTTTGTTTATGAATGTTAAAATTGTTGGCTCTTGAAGAATGATGAAAAAGAGAAATTTTATTGATAATCTGAAAAATCATGAAATTGATTCTTGAAGCAAGAAAAAGCAGTGAAAAAAAACAAAAAGCCAGTAACCCTTTAAACTAAAAGGCAAGGGTAAAAAGGATCCAAGACTTTGAGCATCAGTGGATGGGAGGGCCAAAAGGAATAAAATCCTGGCCTAAGCGGCTAAACCAAGCTGTCCCTAACTATGTGCTTGTGGCGTGAAGGTGTTAAGTGAAAAGCTTGAGACTGAGCGGTTAAAGTCATGATCCAAAATAAAAAGAGTGTGCTTAAGAACCCTGGACACCTCTAATTGGGGATTTTAGCAAAGCTAAGTCACAATCTGAAAAGGTTCACCCAGTTATGTGTCTGTGGCATTTATGTATCCGATGGTAATACTGGAAAATAAAGTGCTTAGGGCCACGGCCAAGACTCATAAAGAAGCTGTGTTCAAGAATCAACATACTAAACTAGGAGAGTCAATAACACTATCTGAATTCTGAGTTCCAATAAGATGCCAATCATTCTGAACTTCAAAGGATAAATAGAGGTACCAAAACTGTTTGGAAGCAAAAAGCTACTAGCCCCGCTCATCTAATGAGAATTTGAGCTTCATATGGAACTCTGAGATGATATTGCCTCTTGATTTTCTTTCTATCCTGTTTTATTTATCTAGTTGCTTGAGGACAAGCAACAGTTTAAGTTTGGTGTTGTGATGAGCGGATATTTTATACGCTTTTTGGGGGTATTTTCGTGTAGTTTTTAGTAGGATCTAGCTACTTTTTAGTATATTTTTATTAGTTTTTATACAAAAATCACATTTCTGGACTTTACTATGAGTTTGTGTATTTTTCTATGATTTCAGGTATTTTCTGACTGAAATTGAGGGACTTGAGCAAAAATCTGATTCAGAGGCTGAAAAAGGACTGCAGATGCTGTTGGATTCTAACCTCCCTTCACTCGAAAGGGATTTTCTGGAGCTACAGAACCCCAATTGGCGCGCTCTCAATTGCGTTAGAAAGTAGACATCCAAGGCTTTCCATCAATATATCATAGTCCATACTTTGCCCAAGCTTTGACGATGCAAATTGGTGTTTAACGCCAAGTCTTTACTCTATTTTGGCGTTAAACGCCAGAAACAGGTTGCAAACCAGAGTTAAATGCCAGAAACAGGCTACAACCTGGCGTTTAACTCCAAAAAAAGTCTCTACACATGGAAGCTTCAATGCTCAGCCCAAGCACACACCAAGTGGGTCCCAGAAGTGGATTTCTGCACTATCTATCTTAGTCTACTCAATTTCTGTAAACCTAGGTCACTAGCTTAGTATAAAAACTACTTATAGAGATTTATTTTGCATCTCATGACATTTACACGTTTTACATTGTATCTCTACAACATGAGTCTCTAAACTCCATGATTGGGGGTGAGGAGCTCTGCTATGTCTCGATGAATTAATGCAATTACTTCTATTTTCTATTCAACACGCTCGTTTCTATTCTAAGATATTCACTCGTACTTAACCATGAAGAATGTGATGATCCGTGACACTCATCATCATTCTCAACCTATGAACGCGTGCCTGACAACCACTTACGTTCTATCTGTAATAGCTTGAGTGTATATCTCTTGGGTTCCTGGTTCAGGAGTTTGATTGCCTCTCCTGACAACAGAGTGTTCAAATCCCTTAATCCAGAGTCTTCGTGATAAAAGCTAGAATCAATTGGCAGCATCCTTGAGATCCGAAACGTCTAAACCTTGTCTGTGGTATTCTGAGTAGGATCCGGGAAGGGATGATTGTGACGAGCTTCAAACTCACAAGTATTGGGCGTAGTGACAGACACAAAAGGATCAATGGATCTTATTCCAACACAAGTGAGAACCGACAGATGATTAGCCATGTACATGGACCCTTTTCACTAAGAGGACGGATGGTAGCCATTGACAACGGTGATCCACCAACATACAGCTTTCCATGGAAGGAGCCTTGCGTGTGTGAAGAAGAAGATGGGAGGAAAGCAGAGATCCAAAAGACGAAGCATCTCCACAACCTCAATCTGTTCTCAATTACTGCATAACAAGTATTTATTTGATGCTCTCTTACTTTTTACTATTGAAATTAAGAATTATCATTGATATCCTGACTAAGAATTACAAGATAACCATAGCTTGCTTTAAGCCGGCAATCTCCGTGGGATCGACCCTTACTCACGTAAGGTATTACTTGGACGACCCAGTGCACTTGCTGGTTAGTGGTACGAGTTGTGAAAAGTGTGATTTACAATTCGTGCACCAACCGTCTTATCTATCTCACCACTACTCGACTGGACATCATGTATGTCACTCAACAATTAAGTCAATTCATGGCATCTCCTACTGAATTTCATCTTTAAGCTGCCAAGCATGTGTAACGATATCTGAAAACTAGTCCCGTCAATGGACTTTTCTTTCTGAGGGAATCAGAAATTCAGCTTCTCGGCTTCAGTGACTCTGATTGGGCCGGATGTCCTGACACTCGGCAATTTTTAACAGGTTATTGTTTTTTCTTAGGCAGTTCTTTAGTCTCTTGGAAGACCAAGAAACAAACCACCGTTGTCCGCTCATCCACGGAAGCAGAATATCGTACACTTGCCAACACAACTTGTGAACTTCAATGGATACTAAATGTGTTACAACTTTTACGCATCTCTCCTATCAGCCCACCAGTTTTATATTATGATAATCAGAGTGCTCTTCATATTGTTGCTAACCCGGTTTTTCATGAACGGACCAAACATTTAGAGGTTGATTGTCACTTGGTTCGACAAAAACCTCAAGCTGGAGTGATGAAACTTCTCCCAATTCCCTCTTCTGGGCAACTAGCTAACATCTTCACCAAGCCTTTGTCTCCTCAACCCTTCCATCTTAATCTGAATAAGCTCAGTGTTCTTGACATCTTTCATCCTCCAGCTTGCGGGGGCGTATTAAACTACTCTTCCACCTTAGCCCATGGCAACAATAAAGACGTCTCACGGTCCACAAATTCAGCCCAACAGAATACACAAATTCAATTCAATCAATCAAGAAATACAAAGTATAATATTCTTTCTCTCTTCTTTTCTTATTATTTCACAATTTTATCAAAATCATCCCCAAAATATCTCATTCACAAGCATTGAAAACAGAGCATATATAGAAACCCTTGTACCCAATAACAAAGAAATAAAACAAATCCTAACACAAACTCATGTTCAACAAAAATAGGATAAGAATAACGAAAACAGAATTCAAATAAAACACACTACACTCTAAATTACTCATCTAAATCTTAATATTAAAATAACCATGCCTATACTTTATAGCCGTGATTTCTTAGAATTAAGAAAGCAATTCATCTTTGTTTCTTGAGTTAACAAGATGTTGGCGTTAAGGGTACTTCATCTTGAGTAAAGAATTTATTTAATATCTCACACTTTCATATATAACTTATTCATTACTCAATGGGCGACCGAGAGGCGGAGCGACGGGGATACACCAGGGGAGGTGGACACATGGAATTCTATCCACCACGGAAGGATTCCCGGATTTGGATTAAAGAAGAATATCATCGCTTAGAGAGGGATTCTTTCACTGTCTTTGTGGATAGTTGGTATGCGAAATTGTTACTCAGGTTGTGAATTATTGATCGAAATTGATTCCCTGGCGATGGCACCAAAAACGGATGCACAGAACCATGGTCTAAGCATATCTTCACAACTTCGCATAACTAACCAGCAAGTGCACTGGGTCGTCCAAGTAATACCTTACGTGAGTAAGGGTCGAATCCCACGGAGATTGTTGGTATGAAGCAAGCTATGGTCACCTTGTAAATCTTAGTCAGGCGGATATAAAATAGTTATGGAGTTTTTCAAAATTAAATAATAAAATAGGGATAGAAATACTTATGTAAATCATTGGCGAGAATTTTAGATAAGCTTATGGAGATGCATTCGTTCCTCTGAACCTCTGCTTTCCTGCTGTCTTCATCCAATCAATCTTACTCCTTTCTATGGCTGGCTTTATGTAAGGATATCACCGGTGCCAATGGCTACTTTCAATCCTCTCGGGAAAATGGTCCAAATGCTCTGTCACAGCACGGCTAATCGTCTGGAGGCATCACCCTTGTCGTTGGTTGCATCATATTCCTCTCTGTGAAAATGGTCCGATGCGCTGTCACTGCATGGCTAATCATCTTGGAGGTTCTCGATCATACTGGAATAGAATTTACTATCCTTTTGCGTCTGTCACTATGCCCAGCACTCGCAAGTTTGGAGTTTGTCACAGTCATTCAATCCCAGAGTCCTACTCGGAATACCACGGACAAGGTTTAGACTTTCCGGACTCTCATGAATGCCGCCATCAATCTAGCTTATACCACGAAGATTCTGATTAAGAGATCTAAGAGATACTCATTCAATCTAATGTAGAACGGAAGTGGTTGTCAGGCACGCGTTCATAGGGAATGATGATGATTGTCATGTTCATCACATTCAGGTTGAAGTGCGAATGAATATCTTAGAAGTGAAATAAGATGAAGTGAGTAGAAAACAGTAGTACTTTGCATTAATCTTTGAGGAACAGCAGAGCTCCACACCTTAATATATGGAGTGTAGAAACTCTACCGTTAAAAATATATAAGTGAAAGGTCCAGGCATGGCCAAATGGCCAGCCTCCTAAAACGTGATCACAGGATCAGAATACAATCCAGGATGATTCCAAAGATCCTAATACAATAGTAAAAAGTCCTATTTATAATAAACTAGCTACTAGGGTTTACAGAAGTAAGTAATTGATGCATAAATCCACTTCCGGGGCCCACTTGGTAAGCGTATAAATTATTCGCTCATCAATAGTCTACCGGAGGATATCTCTAGGAGGGAATTGTATCAGATGTTCAGCTGGACGGAGAGAATCAATGATATTTACCTCTGCAGAAAACAGAAAAGTGCAAAGGCTTACATATTCGCATTTGTTCGATATACGACGAAGGGTGGTGCCTTAAAAGCTATTGCCAAAATGAACCAATACAGGCTGCGTGGTAAAACCGTGTCTGTGGGGGAAGCCAAGTTTCGGAGGAATGTGCAGGAGGGGGACCGAAGGATGCTGGAGGATCCGAAAAAACATATGGAAAGGAGGCCAGAGAAAA
>NC_029792.2:31840131-31852577 GCF_000816755.2 Arachis ipaensis
TGCTGGCAGGGGACCAAGTTCATGTTCACCAGGGCAATGGCTGTAAGAAAAGGATTGAAATACCTGTAGTAGCAGCAAATATGGAATGGTTGGCCAGGAGCTTAGTAGGGTACACACTGAATCCTATGGACATCCGATCCTTGAAGAGAGTTGTTCAAACAAATGTGCCTCATGTGGAAGATGTCTGGGAGATCGGGGAGACTAAGGTACTATTAACGTTTGATACGGTGGATCATACTGCGGAGGCGTACACGTATAAACTGGATTCACTGTTACAAATTTTTCATCGGATCCGGCGATGGGAGGAAATAGAACGCGGCGGGTCTCGTAGAATATGGTTGGAGTGCTATGGAATGCCGCTTCATGTATGGTCGTCAGAAACATTTAAAGCGGTAGGAGGCCTATGAGGAGACGTTCTACACTGTGCTATTCCAACAGGAGCAGGGGCTTCATTTCGGGTAGGAAGGTTTCAAGTAGATACATGCATATTTGATGAAATTAGAGAATGGGTACGGCTTGCTATTGGGGAGAAGGAGGTTACAGTTTTTGTGAAAGAGATGGGGTGGGAGGATGGTGGGCCGGGGAATTCAGTGGAGGAGAAGCAAATCTATGAAGGGAGAGCTGATGACGGGTATACTGACCATAGCCGGAGGAAGGCAGAGGTGCCAAGGGACCTAGCGGCGGACCTGATTACCGGCAATGGGCACCGGGGGGGACCATGAGAAGGGCAAGACAGTAAATTCAGAGATACTATTGAATGATATGAATATTGAATTTTTGAATTTTAAAAAGTTAGGAAAAGCAACAGATTCAGAGAGTAGTACCCAATATAATGGGAAGGGGGTTATGCAGAGATTTGGTGGGAGCGAGGAAGGAGATTTTGACAGAACGATTACACAGGGATTTAGTTCTGGGGAAGAAAGGGCTATTGGTCCAAGCGGTCCATGTGCTGGGCTGGTGCAGATGGATAAGCCATTCAGGGCTAAATCCGGAAGCAACATAGAGAGACTTGAGTTGGGCCATGAAACCAAAAGCCCAATGTTACCTAAGCAAGGCAGTGGGGCACGGGAGTATGAGGGGATGCAGGTGGAGTGGGGGAAATCGGGCGGGCCTATGTTGGGCTGGGAAACGGTGGACCGGGTTGCCATGACCCGTGTGGTACGGGAACGGCCAGTGGGTAGGGTTGAGCGAGATTCTTTGGCTGCGTGTGGGCAAGGAGGGCGACAAGCGGCGACCAATGTTGTGTGTGGGGAAGCGGACGCCGGACGGGATCGGCAACCTACACAGGAACGGTTGCCGACGGCCTCTGAGGAAGGCGTGCGTGGTTTGATTGGGTGTGACCAGGAGAAGGTTGTGGGTGTAGTGGGTAGGAGGGTGGCGCGGGGTGGCTCTGATGCGTCTGGGTGTGATGGGGGATATGCGGGGGCAGCCGTTGATAGCGTGCAAGGGGACGCTGGCCGGGCCGGGCCGCCTGAACAGGGAAGGTCGCCGAAAGTCATGGAGAAAAGCGTGGCTGGGTGCCAAATGTGCGATCAGGAGGCGCGACCGAGAGTGGGGGAGGAAGTCGGAGGAGGGACGGTGGAGAGGGTAGAGAAGAGTGACGTTCCTGAGGACATGAAGTAGTTTTGGCCGGACAGGGTGGGAAATCTTGATGGCAGTCGGGCGGACGAGGATACACAGCCACACATGACTAAGGAAAATGTTGCAAACGCTGTGAATGATCAAGGAGAAGGGGCGGACGAACAAGGAAGGGTTGAGCTTGAAGAAAATGTTACGAAAGGGGTTGGAGCTGAACCTGGCAGTGAGCGAATCTCAGAGGGAGAGGAAGATCGGATGTCGATGGAAGCACAGACCAAGAAAAATGAGGTTACATGGGCACTGGCGGTGGAATCTGGCACTGAGCTGTATGACAATGAAGTGGATATCATGAGTATATTGCAAGCTCAGAATGAAGAAATAGCAAAAAAGCGAAAGGTGGCGAAACAAAAAGAAAAGGCAAGAAGGAGTCGTCCAAAGAACAAACAGAAAGTGAGCAATAATTTGATTAAATGATTGTGAGCTGTTGGAATATTAGGGGTTTGAGGGGAGATGGTAAGTTGAGCATGATCAGGACATTGAAGAAAAAGTATAATGTAAACATGTTAGGATTGATAGAAACCAAAAGGGATGATATTTCAAAATATGATGTTGGAAGGATTTGGGGACAGTTTTGTTGGTTGGGAGTTTGTGGAATCTATTGGGGCTGCCGGGGGGCTTCTGTTGATGTGGGATGATAACATGTTTAAGAAAAGGAATTGTTATAAAGGGGAAAGGTGGTTGTGTATTGAAGGAGTGATAACACAGAATGACTTTCAGTGTGCTTACTGTTTGGTTTACGGGGCACATGGGAGGGAGGCAAAGTGGGTGGTATGGGAGGAGTTGAGTTATATTGCAGGCTTGTGCCAGGTTCCTTTCTGTTTCTTGGGGGACTTTAATGAGACTTTGCAAGTTGAAGATCGAAAAGGGTTGCAGAGTTTGCCGGTCTCAGCGGAAGAGTTTAAGGGTTGGGTGCAAGACATGCAGTTGGTAGATTTCTCACTTACGGATAGGAAGTTCACTTGGTTTAGGGGCCAATCTTGTAGCAGAATTGACAGGGTCCTGGTTAATATTGAATGGGTGGAGGAGTTTACTGACATTAGGCTGAAAGGAGGTCCAAGGGGATTGTCCGATCACTATCCGTTGATTGTGGAGGATACAAAAGTGAGAAGGGGGCCTAGACTGTTCAGGAGTTTGGATTCCTGGTTTACCCATGAGGGTTTTCTAAGGACGGTAAAAAATGAATGGCGGATCTTGGGAGGAGGTTCATTCCTTGGTAAACTGAAGGCCTTGACGGTACCATTGAGGCAATGGCACAAGGATCACTTTAGTGATATGGATAACAGACTGCAAAAGTTTGAGGATGAGATCAGGAAGCTGGACGAGCAGGTTAGTGATGGGATCTATGATGGTACAACGGAGGCTAGGAGGAAGGCGCTGGTGAGATTTTGTGAAAAATGGTATAGTAGGAAGGAAACCCATTGGAAGCAGATGTCTCGGTCTAAACATGCGAGGGACATGGACAGAAACACCCGGTACTTTCATACTATTGCATCGGCTAGAAGGCAGAATAACAGAATTGATGCTCTGATGATTCATGGACGGCTTGTGAGGAATCAGGCAAGAATAAAGCATGCAATTCGGGGATTCTATAAGGAGTTGTATCGTCAGGAACATGCACCGAGTATAGGTATTCGGGATGGGTTGTTGAAGCAAATTGATAGAGCTGAGGCAGAAGCTTTGGAGGCTTTTCCGTCTGCTGAGGAAATTAGGGAGGCCGTTTGGGATTGTGAATCGTCTAAGGCCCCAGGTAGTGATGGGTACAATATGAATTTCATTAAGAAATGCTGGGACGAGATTGGTCAGGAGTTCACGGTTGCGGTGATGGAGTTCTTCCAAAGGGTAAAGCTACCAGCAGATGTGAATATAACATGGGTGACTCTGGCCCCAAAGTTCGTGGGTGCTAAGGAGATTAAGGATTTTCGGCCGATTAGCTTGGTGGGATGTGTGTACAAGGTGATTTCAAAGGTGATGGTGAGAAGAATGAGGTCGATTATGCCGGGATTGGTGGGTGAGACTCAGACAGCATTTGTGAAAGGACGAAAAATTCATGATGGTGCTCTCATAGCCTGTGAGACAGTTCATTGGCTTAAGGCTCGGAGAAGGAAGGCGGCGATCATTAAGCTGGATTTTCATAAAGCGTATGACAGAGTCAGATGGAGTTTTGTGGATATAGTGTTACAGAAAATGGGATTTGGATAACGCTGGAGGAATTGGGTGAAGGAGTGTGTCAGCACGGCCACTATATCTGTTCTGGTGAATGGGTAACCATCCAAGCTGTTCAACATGGAAAGAGGTCTCAGACAAGGGGATCCCCTTTCTCCATTTCTGTTTGTGTTGGTCGTTGACGTGTTGAATCGGATGGTGGGAGAAGCTGTCAGGAACGGGCGCATTGAACCACTATTGGTTGGTGGAGAGCATATCGAATTGTCGCACTTACAATTTGCAGATGATACGATATTATTTTGCACCCCGGTGACAGAGACAATACTCAATTATCGAAGACTGTTGCGGTGCTTTGAGTTGATGTCGGGGCTGAGTATTAATTTTGAGAAGTCAAGTTTGATATCAGTGAACTGTGAGCAGGATAGCGGTGTTACCCGTAAGGTATCTCGGGATTCCTTTGGGTGCAAATCCTCGTTTAGCGAAGACTTGGAAACCGATAATTGACAAGGTGGAAGAGAAACTCAGTCTCTGAAAAGCAAAGGTGCTAACCAAAGCGAGTAAGCTTGTTCTTATCAAATCAGTGCTAAATAGCCTTCCTATATACTATCTTAGTCTGTATAAGATGCCAAAGGCAGTTGCGGATAAGCTTATTGCTCTGCAAAGGCGATTTATGTGGTGTAAGGGGGATGGAAATGATGGTATTCCGTTAGTGAAGTGGGAGTTGGTTCAGGCACCGAAAAAGGCTGGGGGTTTGGGGGTTGGGGATGCGGTGATCCGGAACACAGCGCTCTTATTCAAGTGGTGGTGGCGATTTTCTAAAGAGGAGTGCCCATTGTGGAAGAAGATAGTATGCTCCTGCAACAAACTGAACCCTACTGTAATGCTAGTAAATCAGTAGTTACCGGTTAAAGGTGGGCCATGGAAAGACATATGTCAGTTAAACATTAAAGAGCAAAGGATAAAAGATAAAATGCTTACGGGCATGGCGATGGAGGTAGGGAATGGGAGGAGTACCCTGTTTTGGGAAGATAACTGGCTGCAAGGTGGCCCATTGAAGGTGACATTTCCAAGACTTTTCTCAATTTCGGATCAGCAAGGATCGAAGGTAGGGGATTGTGGATTTTGGGATGGGCTTGAGTGGATATGGAACTTCCAGTGGCGAAGAGAGTTGTTCCAATGGGAGCTGGAACTTGTCCACCAACTTCATGAGCGGCTACGGCAGGTGAAATTGTCAGATGGTGAAGAGGATAATCTGGTTTGGAAGTTTGATGGTAAATGGGTATTTTCTACCAAATCTGTTGTGCAGGTCCTACAATCGGAGACTTTGTCGGAGGAGATAACGAGCTACAGTTTCACAAGCTCAGTTTGGAGAGGAGTGGTACCGCCGAGGATTAAGCTTTTTGGGTGGTTTGTACTTATTGGCAGAGTTAATACCAAAGAGAGATTGACTAGACTAGGCGTTATTAGGCCCAGTGATAATATCTGTGTTCTATGCAACAAGGAGGTAGAGTCGGTGGAGCATTTATTTCTCCGATGTGAGCTAACATGGCAGGTGTGGTGTAGTTGTTTGAGGTATTTTGGGGAGGTGTGGTCTATTCCTGGAACCATAAAGGAACTGTTTGAGCGGTGGACCGGTAGGCATAAGTAGAAACAAGATAAGAAGAAAATGGTTGTCGGGGTTCTTTGCAGTTATTTGGAACATTTGGGTAGAACGCAATGCTAGGATTTTCAATAATCAGAAAACAGGTGTGGAGTTCGTAATAAGGAAGACGATTCTGAGCAACAACGAATGGACTATGAGTGATCCTTAGGGTGGTTGATGGCATTGCTGGGAGTTAAGAATTTTATGTATTTTATTAAGTACTTGTTGCTTCTTCCGTTGCTCCACATCAGTGTGTTGAGCTTATTTTAATTCAAAAAAAAGAATAACGAAAACAGAGAAATATTATTTCCATACATATATACACGGTAAAAAAATCACCAAATAAATTTTTTTGTCATTCGTCACTAACCTCCATGATCAGAGTTACAAACCCTTGCAGCTGTGTTCAACCTCCACGCACGTTTATACACATTTTTTGAAATCAATATTCAGTCGCAACTTTTTTCCCCTCTAACAACCACTAATTACTTTCAACCATGGAATAGAGAAATTTTTTTGTTTTAAAGCTCAAAAGAAAAGAAGAAGACGAAAAGTGATAAAAAAGGGTTGAAAAATAATGTTTTATTATTCTAAAATCCTCAAATGATGTTGTTTCAACCTTTTTTTAGCGTCAACGACATTGTTTTTTTCTCTCCAGTATGGCAAAAACTAAGCTACATCATTTACAGTATTGAGCTCTAGTGACAAAAAATATGCTTAGAATTAATGTCATGCACTTTTTTAAATTTGTGAGACTAAATTATTAAAACAATTAGAATCTCAAAAACTAAATCAATGAAATTCGCCAATTTCAGAACTAAAATTGGACTCAAACTTATAAATTACTTTTTTTTTTGACATTTATATTTTAAATACTTTTTTCTTTTTGGCATTATCTATATTTTTTTTTTTATCGTACAAACACACACACCAATCTAACCACCACTACTAGGATGAACCTGGTGTGGCTTAGTTTGAGGCAAACACTTTTGTCACTACATGTCTACATCACATGCCTCAGCCACGGTATTATCTATATTGAATACTTTTTTTTTTGGTAATTATCTATATTAAATACTTTATTAGATCAGTTCGATGGTTGGTCACTTGGTCCATTATTGTTTTAGGGTGGGTTTCCTTCAATTTTTATGTTTGTTAGATCGATCCAATTTTTCCTTGCTAATACTAGTATAGGGCTTTATTTTTAAAGGTTTTTATTTGGAGCTGTTGGGCTTTTGGTATTAGCTTGTTTACCCAAAGGGAATTAAACTCCATGGGTTTTTTAATACTAAATATAAAAAAGTCTAATTTTAATGCACTAAAGTCTTGTCTACTCTCATTTATTCTTTTGAATGATGATGTAATTACTTTTACTAACATAACATTACATAATTAAATATACATATAAAACTGTTTGATACTGACACTATCAACTAAATTCATATAAAAAAAATTAAAAAAGCTCAATATTTTTTACATGTATTCTACAAATAATTTATGATGCCATGCAGCACCACTTTTGAGCATTGGAAAGTAGATGCAAAATCTAGGAATTAAAAAAGAAATTGTTGAGATAAGAACGATAAATATTTTCCGGGGGAGTCAAATTCACACAGTTGCATATTTAAGAAGAAATTGTTAAGATATTTCCCCCGAGAGGGCGGAGGATTCACACTTTACAATTCACATAGTTGTATATTTACAATATTTATCTCCTATTTATATTATTTCTAATAACACCTAATATTAGAAACAAGGAGGAAAAACCCATTCGCTAAGTTGAATGGATACCTCAGAAATTATAACTATAATAAAAACAACCATAAAACCCTAAATCTACAAAAGACCATAACACAAATGAGAGACTCTGCCTCCGTCATCTTCGTTTATCCAATCATTCCAACCGTGACAGAGGAGAGAAGAGAGCACAAAGCCCATGTTTGTCGTACATAAAGCTTCAAAGTTCAAAGTTCATACTCTCCTCTGCACATCATTGACTTGTTCAAAAGTTATATACAAGCTACGACGGATTTTAATCCTCTAAATTTTGAATTAGAAAATAAAGTTTGATCTCACCATTTATTTCATAGGTGGAACTAAAAGAAAATATGAGAGAGAAACAATTCAAAAGTGAGAGATCAAACTTTATTCTCTAATGTGAAATTCAAAATTTAGAAGATCCAAATTCTACACGTTAAGAGAGAATTATCTCCTGATTATTCTATCCATCTAAACTTCTCTAAATCATACCACATTGGAGAGAGGAGCATCAACTCTGAAGACAACGCCTGAGTTCCCAACATTTCCATTCCACTTTGATCTTCCAATCTGGAAAGATAATGCAAAAAAAAAACAAAAAAAAATGAGCCAAGGAAAGAGTTATAGCAGATAAAGAAAGAACTCTCATTCCATCAACTTACGGATACAGAAGCGAATGCAGATGGATATGACATGAAGGCGCATCCACAGATTAGGCTGAGCTTCTCTTTAACAGAATGTATGAGTTCGGCCCGCAACCCTGGATTGCTTCCACCAACTGTGGGACACACACTGACCATGTCCGGAAAATTGGAAGATGAGATTTACAAACAAAATTGAAAATTGAAGTTAATATATACAGAAAACCATGAACTACACCAAAATATCAGCTAGCCTTGTATTGGATGTGCACGGCAACCAGACGTAAGATATAGAAGCGACATTCTAAAATAAAAAGCCTTTGTTTTCTCAGCTCATGAATCCAATGGTCACAATAAACTTAGCGCATGTTTGAACCAATGGCTAAAGAGGGAAGGAGTAAAGGGGAATAGAACATATCAACCTCTTGTTTTATTATCCAACGAGTTTCATTGGAGGGAATAAAGGTAAAGAATCAAAAGGTGACCGTTAAGCACCTAAAAAAAGTAGAGAACCACACCTTAAAAGCTAGTTGTTATCCTTAAATACAACATCAAACATCCCATACAAATTGATGTAGGACTTTGGGCATCTCTACCCTAAACTCCAGTAGAACAAAATAAAAAACCAGTAAGTGCACTTCGCCTTGACTTCACTGGAACGAGGCTTTCAATAAGGAGTTCTCTTTCAAATTTTTTTCCCTCTTTATTTTAAGATAAATGAAAATCCCTTTGCTTATTAATCCCAAAACATCCCTCAGAGGAAAGTATAAGAAATATATCAAGATTGAAACATCTTTACCTGAATTGAACGGTTGGCCTCACAATGAGACCAGATCTCTTCCAGGCCAAGGCTTGGGCAACACCCAAAGAAAATGATTTGTCAGGCCATTGTACCATCGGCGTAATTCTTGTTCCCCACTTATTCTGAAAAACAAGAGGCATTGTATTACATTAGTTCCCAATTCCCATATATAGGAGTATCAGTGAGGTCACTAAAATTTTGGGACCTCACAGAACCATGTGTATTTAAAAAGTTATTCTAAGCTTTCAATGCAGCTTGGATTCTACCTTGCATGAATAGCTGAATCTCATTTCCCCAGGATATTGACCCTGAGCTTGAAGAAGACCTCCGCAAACCGGAAGGAAAGCACTCGTAGTAAGACCCTCACCGGATACGTAGGTTAGTTGTCCATTAGGAAATTGCAGATCCACAAATGACTGGACGCAAAGATAGAAGGAAAAAGAAATGTGAACATAGGGAATTTAAGGAAGAAGAGAGAATACTAACCCAGGAAATCACTCGTATTTTATACAACCGGGAGTTTTATTCCGCCTAAATACTACAGCAAACAACGACAACAAAGCCTATCCGACTAGGCAGGGTCAAATATTCCATCTAAATATTAAAATGTTGAATTATGATTGACACACGCAAGACAGTGTCAGAGTGATCTTGAATAGAAGATTGATACATGCAATTATGGGCTTATGGTCAACCTTCAAATTTTTCTATTTGAAATTTACAATTGTGATGAAACAAGAATGATTATATCAGCAACTGTCAGATTGTGCCTGAGGATGACATAATTATAAAGCAACCGAAGCACTAAGCTGGAATACTAAGATAATATATTAGTCAGCACATAGCAGTGCATAAAAACAAATGCACAAATGAAAACCAGAACGACCGATCTTAAGAGTCATCATAAGCTATCAACTTACACAAGCTAAGGGATTCAAACAAAGCATGGACATCAACAGCCACCTCCTGTGTTTTGACCACACTGCTGGACAAAGAGAATGCATTCCATTCTGACAATAAAAAAATTATCATATCATGTAACATAATATTAAAGAAGAAGGGTCTACCATCTACGTGAAGATAGAAATAAATAATTCAAAAGATAATTAAGCAATTTTCACAAGTGAGGAGGAGTTACTTTTGACAGGAAAATAAAGTCATAAATCTATTGCCAAAAATGGCATATTGATATCTTCTGTATCGCAGAAACAAAAAATGCCAAATTAATGTGTCTCATTTTAACTAGCAAACTATACACTAACTTGGACAGGAAACTTGATCATGTAAATGGAAATGGGGCTCATTTATCAAATGCATGTGAATAAGATACAGTATATAAGGTTTCCTTTAATAGAACAAGACGAAATATGTTTTGCTAACCACAACTTCAACAGAATGTCCACAAATATACTGTTCTAAGATAAAACTCATTTCCACAAACATTGTTACTTTCCTGTAAGTTGAATTTAGATAGCTGATCCTCGTACTAACCTTTCTGTCGTAGCCATACCAAAGTAAGTGTTGCTTTGACAGATGAACAGGCAGAAGGAGAGTTGAATCGCGAATAAAGAGGAGAGGTCCAAGCTGGACAAGAAAAAGGGATGAATTTCCATTTCCAGATGTAGAAGTAGAGCCACCGTGTGATGCCTCTACTCTCCACAAATCCCCCCTTGCAACTAAAGACCCGTCCACTTCTTGTGTCCTACTATCATAAGTTGACGTAAAATTTATGATTCCCTGCATTTTCCAGAAAATAAACACTCATTGGAATCAGAAAGTAACTTGGGCAAGCAACTTAGTGAGAGAAGAGAGTTTGACCATAATACACAATCAATAGTTCAATCTTACAGAAAAACAGTAAGAGTTTGCACAATTGATATTGTCTTATATAACAAGGGGAAAAAGCATATTAAATGCCCCCAACATTTGCCAAAAGTTTCAATTTTGCCCCCAAAGTATAAATCATATAAATTTTACCCTCAACGTTGATGACATAGAAATCATAGGACAAAGAACTTTCATAGAGAGTACCAGATAATAAAACATAGGAGAAGACTTCAAATAATTGATAGTTATTAATCAACGGAAACAATTCCAGGGAAAAGAAAAGAAAATATAGCATTGACTAGTAGAAAAATTCCAAGATAGCTTAAGCAACTAAATGAATTAGCTGCAAAATCATTTGTTTTGTACAACAGTGGCATAAACATTAATATGCTTAACAAGTGCTACCCTGAAATTTTCCCAAAATAGCATTATGTCGTGAGTCTATAGTTTATGTCCCTATACGTATATCAATTTTCAGGTTGCCACTCCAACTGAACATTAAGATTAAAATTATGAGGAATCTTGGTAAGTAACATAATCAATTTTGCAAATAAATAATTCATTCCAAACCAGTATAATCGAGTACTGATCATTGAAATTATGAGCATTTTAACTACATATAGTGTGCTTGGGTCTGCTTTTGCAGAAATGGTTTTAGTTAGTTCAATAGAATTTTTACTTACAGTCGATTTTGAGGTAAATTCATTTATGTTTACTAGTTCTTTTAAAAGTGATTCTAACAGAAAGTAACAACTTTTTGCTTCTGCCAAAATCAATTCTAGAGGCTTAATTGATTTTGGGTATAGATAAGTAAAAATCCACTTTTATATTGCCAAAAGCGATCTCTGTCGCTCAAAATTTTTGATTGGGGATAACGGATAAAGGGTGAAAACTTATAGGCCAGTGCTACAATAAAATATCAGGGTGCAATTCTTTATAACTGATGAAGTTGATAATCATCTTTCAACTCTTACTTTTTGTCTTTCTCAAAGTAGGACTAGTGTAACTATACTAAATTATTAATTTGATAAGATGCCATTGCTCGTTACTCATCATGAATACCGTAAGAAAACTGTGAGCAACAACAACCAAACCTCGTCCTACTAAGAGAAGTTATAGATTAGGTCAAGATGCTGGAATATCCTGTCCTAATGTTTATAGTCAAATCAAGAAAAATCATAATCCTTTTCAATAGTTCCATCAACGTTTTTCTTGGTTTCCCTCTTCTTCTAGCTATTGGACTATTTCCATAACCACCACATGGTGTACTCTTTGTTCTATAGGCTTTCTCAAAACATGCCAAAACCACTAAAAACTAGATTTTACCATCTTATAGGCATCAATCATACTAATCACCACAAATTCATAATAAATAAAACCACAGACTAAACCATAAAAGTAAAATCATCTATTGCGTTGGTTCATACAAATGACCGGGTCCCTGACCAACTACTATGATGAATAACATAACAGCCCCATAGTCCAAATCAAAGTCAAAAGGAGCAAAGCAATAACTTGAACAGATTAAAATCTCTCCTAACATTAGCACACTAATCATTCTCCAATCAGCCACTAACAAGCAAATCATCGAAACACAAAGCTAAAGCAGCTATAAATTAATCAAACATAAAAATAGCAAATCAATGAAATCAACAAAACTAAAAACTATTACCTGTCGCCTACCCATATAACCAATAGACCCAAGGTTAAATCCGCCACTGCCGCCACTGCCGCTGCCACTGCCGCTGCCGATGCTGCCACTGCCACCACCTTCTTCATCCACATTTCCACCGCCGCCGCCACCACTATTAGTCTCAGCAAAACCATGATTCTTCAACCTCTCACTAAGTGACCCCAAATCCAAATCCTCTTGCATAACAGCAACCCCAAGAACACCACCACTTCTCTGCCTAACCTTCTCCCCATCCATCCGAATCGAGCCCACCACCGCCTCCTCCGGCTTAAACTGCACCGC
>NC_029792.2:31852823-31853628 GCF_000816755.2 Arachis ipaensis
ATCCTATTACCAATGTCAAAAATCGCCGTCACGCCGTTTATCCCATACTCCTGCGTGGCGAGGGCAAGATCCCCGTTCGCAAAGCTGTGTGTCGGGAACTCAAGATCAAATAGCTTCGACTTGTGAGGGTTTGGCCAAGCGAACTGCGGCGGGGTCATGTGCGTCTGGATCAGACCACTGAAACCCTGGGCAAGCCTATCAGCAAGGTCCTGCCCATGCCGTTGCACCTCCTCCCATGCTTCGAAGGACCTTTCTACAGACATGTTCTCTTCTCTCACAGCTCCCTCAAACTTGCCATACAAATCTAATTTCAAACTTTAAATCGCTGAAAAACGAATCGCGACCAAGACTAATACTCAACGAATCCAATAAGATATAGGTAAAATACTGATATCTGAACAAAGATAAGGTGCGAGTTGTTGAGGCAGTTACAAGGTGTGTTAAGGAAGGGTGGCTATGTAAAAGAAACGGTGAAAGGAAGAGTGAATGTTTTGAGAAGAGAGAGAAAAATGAAAAGAGTGATAAATGGGACGAGGGAGGCGTGCTAGTGTATGATACGCGGGGGTGTGCAGTGCGCACAGGGGGTTTTGTTGGGTGACACGTTGCGCGTAATATTGGTTGTGGATGAGGAAGAAGAGAAGACTGAAGATTTTAGTTAGAGGGAATGAATGAGTCACCCGTCAAGGATGGATGCACACGTGACTGTCCAATGTGAAGGCGCGTTTTTTCGCGCTTTTGACAGACACTCCTACGGCCGTTGAGATCTTAGATCTCTCGATTTCAAATAAGTTACTATAGGGATATG
>NC_029792.2:31853634-31867279 GCF_000816755.2 Arachis ipaensis
TTAATTTTAATTTAATTTATGAATTAAATTTGTTACTAAAATTTAATTTTATTTTATTTATGGATTGAGAATATTATAATTCTAATTTTATCTATGATCCGATGGTAAACGGGTCAAAATTCGTCGGGTCGGTTCACGTAATCCGCCAAAAAAGGCGAGTCGGACTAGAAAATTGGGACCGCCAAATAATAAAAGTTCGCCTAATCCGCACCGCTTAAACCGCGGGTTTTGGCAGGGCGGGGCGGGCTTTTCTGCCGGGTTTAGTATTTTTTTCGCAAGGGGTATTTTTATAATTTTTTTTTGCCAAAACTCAACTTCCCCCAACCCAACTTACAAGAGAATGAAGATGAAAATTGAGTGTTTTGGATTATGTTTATTTTGTTTTAGAGACAATATTTATAATTATATTTTAGATTATGTTTATTTTGCTTTGGGAACAATATTTATAATTACAAACACTTTAATGTTTGTGAATATAAAAATTATAAATTTATTAAAATGATTGTAAAATTATATATATTATTTAATAGTTAATAGTAAAAAAAAAATAGGAGAGCCCGCCAGCCAGCAGTTAGGCAGTGCAAGGTGAGAAATAAAATATTGTGATATAATGTTGTATTTATATATACTAAAATAGAGTAAATTTTTATATAAATAAAAGTATTAAATTCGTTATGCACTCAACCTTACTCATAGGGGATCAGATTAGCAATCCTATTTGACCGGATTAGATAAGTTTGGGTAGCCGTGGGTAAAGTGCATGTTGTCAAAAACCCAATAACTAAGGCCGTGTTTGGTTTAGTATAAAGAAGAAAATCACATTTAAATGTATTGAGCGCTTCTTTTTTAATTTTGGATATTTTTTATACTCAAAACACAGAAATAATTTTATAGTTAGAAGTTTAGGGTGTATTTGTTTTGGCCTTTGAAAGGAAAAATATGTTCAATTCTTCAATTTTTGGTTTGGCTACTTTTTTTTAAGGCAAATGTGACTCAAAACCACGGGAAGAAACCATTCTTAGCTTCTGCGTTCACTAATTGGCATTTAGTCATTGACTCTAAACTTTTATTTTTCTTCTATCAACATTATTCTTCATGCATGTTTTTATTTTATTTATAAAATTTTTATTATTTCTCTTTATATGAATTTTTTTATTATTTATTATTTTTATTTTTTGTTAATTTTTTTAGTTCANAGTTTTAATTAATTGAATTTGAAATAAATTAAGATTCTTATCCAATTTTATAATTATTGAATTATTTTCTATATTGAAATTATAAAATTGGTAGTTATGAAATAATAAGAATTTTATATGATTTAATTTAAATAATTGATATTTTTATAATTCAATACTTTAAGTTTTAGAAATAAAGGAAATTAATCTTATTATCTTATAATTTCAATTAAAGTATTCGATTTTAAATTAATTAGTATTTTGATCTTTCCTGGTGATACAAATCTTTATAAAATTCTCTAATAGCAATCTTGATCCGAGCTTGATTTCTTATCAACCTTCCGTTAATTTCTTATCCGTGAACTACACCTCACCAAGATTCCTCCATTCCTCCCTGACCATTCTTAGAAAACCTTCATGTGTAAACTAGGAATCTAAATTTCAAAATGGACGTGGACCACCTCTGAATATAGTATCCTCAACTATAATTGGACAGTGATCAGATAGGCCTCTTGGTCCCCCTTTTAACTGAATCTCCAAAAACTCCTCCGTCCATTCTACAGTCTCTAGAACTCTATCAATACGACTATAAGAGCGGCTTCTAAATCATGTAAATTTATGATCATTCAACGGTAAATCCACTAACTACATATCTTGAATCCAACTCTTAAATTCTTCCGCAGACGTTGTTAATATGTCATGACCTTTCCTCTCTTCAACCTGTATAACCTCATTAAAGTCACCCATGTAGCATATCGGGACTTGATATAAGCCAGTTATAAAGCTCAGTTCCTCCCACACAGCAAGTTTTTCCACTCTAGTATGAGCACCATATACTAAAAAGAAAGTACAATGAAATTTATTTTTCAATAGGGCTCCTTTAACACATAACCATCTCTCCCTTTATAACAGTTATTCATTCTAAGCAGCATGACTTCCCACATTAACAACAAGTCTCCGGATGTGCCTTCTGATCCTACATACTCCCACCCCACAGCCTCACTCCCCCAAATACGTACTACATCAAACTTATTCACAATTTGAATTTTAGAATCAACCATACCTAACATATTTAGTTTTTGTTTCTTTTTGAGTTCTTTTATCATACTAAATTTTCCAACTCCCCTAACCCCCTAATATTCCAAGAGCTAAAAATCATTTTAAAACTTTGTTACACATCTTTTTGAGTTTTTTCGGTCTGCATATTCGTGCCTTTTCTTTCTCTTTTGTAACACCCTACCACACAGAGCTTTACACCTAGGATGTAAGGGTGACCAGGCACTTATAAATTCCCGGGAATTGTACCCTCATTGAGCGATTTGATATATATATATATATATATATATGAGTAAAAACTATGCATAAACTCATGGGGATGCACGTCGGGGGACAGTCCAATGGTTTAGCAAACCGAACTTGTCGGGTTGGCTTGTAACTGACAGATGAGACTCATCAGCCATAGGACAGGCATGTATCATGTGCATACTACTTGGATTACTTGTTTGTGCATTAACTAGGTGTGCCTAAGTGTACTTGCCATGTTAAATGTATATTTGTTACCTGCAGTACTTGCAACCTTCTTGTGCTTGACTTTATCTGTTTATCTGTCTATGAAAGGCTAACGGAGATGGAGGTATAGAGGAGTGGAAGTGTGGGACTCAGATTTAATGTTAAGTTAAGTTAGGCCTAAATACTCTTAGAACACCACCTATTATGGTTTCTGTCTAATACTCTAAGATTTATAATCTGAGTGTCGGCGTTCTAGGTTTGCCTCTGGCAGTCCCAGAACCTTATATATTATATGCGTGACACCTTTATCATGTTGAGAACCTCCGGTTCTCACCCTATACTGTGTTGTTTTTTTCAGATGCAGGTCGAGAGGCACCTCGCTAGACGTTTGGATTTCCGAAGCGGAGTAGTCCCTGGGTTATTTTNTATATATATATACTTAGCTTTCTCTCCAAGAAACTTCATTATTTTGTTCCTCATAGAGGTTAAAGGAGAGTTAGGATCTTATTTCTGTATTTTGGGTATTTTGGGATACTTGTATATGTATGTAAATATTCTCCGGCCAACCTTGGCTTCGCAGGCTGAGTTAGGAGCTAGATATGCTATATTCTTGGCTCTCTACTCACTCTTTTGCTTATTCATATCTATGATCTGTACGTTTCTTCACATGCAAGTTATTCCGTTTCCGGAGCGTTGCGCTTTTTATTTCTCGATTTTGTTTTACCCATTTTTCAAGGCTCCTAGTTTATTATATTCTTTCTGCTATTATATGTATGTATTTTAATTTTAGAAGTCGTAGCGCCTCGCCACCTCTGTTTTACATCCTAGGTGTAAAGCTCTGTGTGGTAGGGTGTTATATTATGATATCAGAGTAGTTCATTCATGTAGAGCCCGAGGGACGGACTGACTATGCTTCTGTGCATACTCTGTGTGTGACTATGTGCTACCTAGGATATTCGACTGGTATGTGTAGCATACATGTTCGTGAGCATGCATTTCGGACCCTAAAGCACTAAACTTGAGATGTTGAGACTGATCACCTTAATATCAATTGTTTGGTGTGAACAGGGACCAAATGTCATCTCGCAGATCCGAGCGAGGTACCCAGAGGGAAAATCTTAGGACCGAACCGATGCAAGGACCTCGAGATGGAAGCTCGGGTGCTGTTACAAGCAATGTAGGTCAATACTAAAGGTCTTTGACCCTTACTGATTTTCTCAAGAATGGTCCACCTCAGTTTAATGGAAATGCCAATGCGTTGGAGGCTGATCGGTGATTTCGAAACGTGAAGAGGTTTTTGTACACTCAACACGTTCCTGAAGTACAGTAAGTGAAAATAGTGACCTACATGTTGGAGGGAGATGCCCAGAAATGGTGGCAGGAGTTATGTCATACCTTGTAGATGGAGTTAACAGATGTCCCTTGGAATAGATTCAAGACGGAATTTTACAAAAAATATTTCTTGCATGCATTTCGCACTGCAAAGAAGTGGGAGTTAACGCAGCTGAAGCAAAAGAATATGTCCGTTGCTGACTATACCCGTGAATTCAACAACCTGTGCCATTTCTCAAAAGTTTGTTAAGGAAATCCAGCCGAGTATGAGGAGTGGATGTGTGCTCAGTATGAGAAAGGACTTAGGAGAGACATCTTTAACTATGTGTATCCGCAAAGGTTAACGAATTTCACTGAATTGGTTAATAAGAGTCAATTCGCAGAAGATTACTCCATGAAGTGGGCAATGCTATAGGAAGGCTATGGAGAGATTGCTCCAGACGAGCCGCATAGGGCTGGGCTAGATGTATGTTACAAGTGCGGGAAGCTGAGGCATATGGCTCGAGACTGTCCACACAGGAAATGCCGGGATGCAGCCGAATCCGATTCTCAGACACGAGGTAACCATAAACTAGCAGTTGAATTTTAAACTTCCTGGCATATCATTAAAATGTGATATTCATTCGTAATGTATGACGCGCCTTGATAATCGTAAAGCCCAAGTCGATGATTGGTCGAATGCTATTAGTTGTTAAGACGGAGTAATATTTAGTTAACTTAGAAGGGTGAATCAGTTTGAAGTAATGTTAGATTTAAAATAGATAAGGGTTAGAGATGAAGATATTTCGAAAATTGCTTTCAGGATGCGTTATGGTCATTATAAGTATACGGCGATGTCTTTTGGGTTAACCAATGCTCCTGCAGTATTCATGGATTATATGAACAGGATTTTCCGGCCGTACCTGGACAAGTTTGCTATTGTCTTTATTGATGATATTCTCGTTTACTCTAACACTGAGGAGGAGCATGCTGATCACTCTAAATGTGAGTTCTGGAAGAATGAGATGAAGTTTCTCGATCAGACGGTCACGTAGTGAGCAAGCAGGGAATAGCTATGGATCCTGCTAAGGTAGAAGCAATGATAAAATGGGAGCGACCAACTTCAGTGACAGAGATCATGAGTTTTCTATGTTTTGTGGGGTATTATCAGAGATTCATTAAGGGATTTTCACAGCTCGCCTTACCTTTAACTAAGTTAACTAGGAAGGATATGCCTTTTGTCTGGACTTCGGAGTGCGAGGAGAGTTTTCAAGCATTAAAGCAAAGGTTGACTACTGCACCCGTGTTGGTATTGCCTGAGCCAAATGAACCGTTTGAAGTGTACTGTGATGCATCATTAAAGAGTTTGGGGTGCGTTTTGATGCAGCACCAAAATGTTATAGCATACACCTCACGGCAATTAAGGCCGCATGAGATGAACTATCCGACTCACGACTTAGAACTTGCTGCTGTTGTGTTTGCTTTGAAAATCTGGAAGCACTATCTCTATGGCGTTAAGTTTCATGTCTTCTCAGACCATAAGAGTTTGAAGTATCTATTTGAACAGAAAGAGTTGAATATGCGTCAGAGGAGGTGGATGGAGCTTCTGAAAGACTATAATTTTGAATTGAATTATCATCCAGGAAAAGCAAACGTTGTGGTGGACGCCTTGAGTCAGAAGTCTTTATATGGAGCTTGGATGATGCTGCAAAAAGAAGAGTTACTAAAGGACTTCAAGGTTTGAAACTGGGAGTTAGGGAAGAATCCGGAATTCTGTATTTGAGTCAGTTGCAAATTTCAAGTGAATTTAAATCAGAATTTTTGAAGACTCATCAAGATGGTGAAGCATTACGTAAAGTATTACCAGCAATTGAACAGGGAAGACAGAGGAGAGTGTCAGAAGGTAAGGATAGTTTGTGGAGGTTCAAGAATCGGATTATTGTGCCAGATGTCGAAGATTTGTGGCTAGGTATCTTGGCGGAAGCTCATAAGAGCGGGTTTTTAATCCATCTAGGAAGCACCAAAATGTATCAAGATATGAGAGCGATGTTCTGGTGGCCAAGAATGAAGAATGATGTGGCATTGCATGTATCTAAATGTTTAACATGTCAGAAAGTTAAAATTGAGCATCAGAGACCATCAGGAACCCTTCAGCCTTTAGAGATTCCACAATGGAAATGAAAAAGTATCGCAATGGATTTTGTGACAGGTTTGCCTAGGATTTGGACTGGTTATGACGACCAATTGACAAAATCATCTCACTTTCTCCTCATCCGAATAAGTTGCACAATGGAAGAATTGGCTCGAATGTATATCAAAGAGATGGTCAGATTGCACGGCGTGCCTTCTACCATTATATCCCACAGAGATCCTCGTTTTACATCAAGATTCTGGGGAGCCTTTCAGCGTGCATTTGGGACTCAGTTAAGTTTGAGTGCTGCATATCACCCTCAGACAGATGGTCAATCAGAGAGAACTATTCATACCTTGGAAAATAAGGGCATGTGTCTTGGACCAGCCGGCGAGTTGGGATCGGTATATGCCACTAGTGAAGTTTGCTTATAATAATAGCTACCATGCGAGCATCGAAATGGCTCCGTACGAGGCTCTGTATGGAAAAAAATGTTAATCCCCACTATGTTGGTATGAAATTGGAGAAAGAAATTTGTTAGGGCCTGAGATGATAGTTGAAACTACTAAGCAGATAAAGAAGATTCGTAGTCGAATGCTTATAGCCCAAAGCCGTCAGAAAAGTTATGCTGATCAAAGGCAAAAGCCTTTTGAATTTGAAGAAGGGGAGCATGTCTTTCTGAAGGTTACACCAACTACTGGAGTGGGAAGAGCTATTAAGATTAAGAAGCTAAATTCCCGTTATATTAGACCGTTTGAGATCCTTAAAAGAATTGGGCCTGTGGCTTATAGGATCGCTTTACTGCCATATTTTTCGAACATGCACGACGTGTTTCATGTGTCACAGCTTCGGAAGTATACTCCTGACGTAAGTCATGTTCTAGAACCAGAACCGATTCAAGTAGGAGAAGATCTAACACTTCCAACAATTCTGGTGAGAATTGATGACACTAGCGTTAAACGATTGCGCAGAAAAGAGGTATCACTGGTAAAAGTAGCTTGGAGTCGAGCTGGTATTGAGAAACATACTTGGGAACTCGAATCGGATATGCGGAAGGACTACCCACATCTCTTTTCAGGTAACCAAATTTGAATTTTGAGGGCAAAATTCTTTGTTAGGTGGGTAGGATGTAAACCCCGTTAAATTAATAAATAATTAGTTACTAAATTAGTTTTTAATAAAGAAGATGAGAAATATGAATATTATACCAAATTAGGATAGAGCTCATCGAAACGAAAATTTTGACACCAATTTCGAAGAATTCGGCCCAAGATTGGACTGAACGGGCCGAACCGGTTGAACCATGTCCAAACTAGGCCCGTGGGCCCAACCGGCCCAGCACATTTAAGTAAATCATGATTTCTTCCTCCCCATTTCAGCAATAACACGTTGAAACTCTTGCAGGTAAGGGTGGCAAACAGGGCTAAACCCGCTGGGCCGGCCTGCGTAACCCGCCAAAAAAGGCGGGCTGGGCTGGAAAATTAGGACCGCCAAATAGCAAAAGCCCGCCTAACCCGCACCACTTAAACCGCGGGCTTTAGCGGGGCGGGGTGGGCTTTCCCGCCGGGCTTAAATTTTTTTTTTGGCAAGGGGTATTTTTACAATTTTTTTTGCCAAAACCCAACTTCCCCCAACCCAACTTACAAGAGAATGAAGATGAAAATTGAGTGTTTTGGATTATGTTTATTTTGTTTTAGAGACAATATTTATAATTATATTTTGGATTATGTTTATTTTGGTTTGGGAACAATATTTATAATTACAAAGACTTTAATGTTTGTAAATATAAAAATTATAATTTGTTTATACTTTTAGAAATTATAATGAAGATTGGTATTAATTACTTATGATTTATTCTATTCAAAATTAATAAAAAAATAATTAAAATAAACAATAATTTGTAAATTTGTAAAAGCTATTGCCTTTACAAACTATTGGTTTCTTTTAGTTGGTTTTTGTCAGCATTGAACGGAATAAATCGTAAGTAATTAACAACGCTGTTAATTAATTACGATTTATTCCGTTCAAAATCGATTAAAAAAACAGATAGATTGTAATGAGAAAGCTATTTTTTTATTGAAAAACAATTTCCTAGATTTATACCTTATAGGTATATGTTGAGATATATTCTTGAGTATGGTTTGGGTTGTTAACGTTGTTTTGAGTTTGCAACTTTAATTATATATGTGGTACCGAGCAGTAAAGTTACCATTGTTACAGTCTGGTATAAGAAACTAAAATTGGAATCAAAAACGGAAGGAAAATAAACTACGTTGAAGGTTACGTGTTTTTTAACACTTTCATCTTCTTTAAACGTTGGTTTGATTTTAACAACGTATAACAAGTTTAGAAGATTTGAGTTATGGGCCACCACGTCGTTCTCGTCTGCAACTAAGGAATCGTGTGATGTGTTAACTTCACGAAGCAAGTTTCGAATTTTTGTGTCATTTGGAAGAGTTGAGAAACTAACGTTTTCGGTGACTAGGATTCCGTTTTCTTGAGATGTTAAAAACGAATTTTCTTAAGTGACCAGTCCTACCACGTGAACGACTTTAACTGGGGTACGTTTTTTCAAACTTCCGTTTTCTAATATTACTACACTCAAAAGTAAATTTACTAGAACATCGCCTGTTACTACTTACATACAGAATACCTGTTCTAGTTAGTAGTTGTAGAAGAGTGGTAAAGTGATGACTAAAGTTCCTAGGTAGTGGCGAAGGCGTTAAGTGACTACTATATAAGTTTCAAGAAGTCTATTAATGCCGGTATAGATTAATAACCAAGTTTTAAATAATCAACTGATTATTATTTAATCACAAAATACATAATGATCAAATGATGGTATTATTTACATTCTTATTATTTAAAAGATACATTTGTGAACCACAACGATTCTAGTAACTATATATAGTTTATATATACCAGAAATGGATAATATAAAGTATAATTCTATTCTTAAAGCTTTTTTTTAAAAGTTATATTCTTTTTAGTAAGTCTGAAAATTTTTACACTGTAAATTATGTATTAGTTACTCACCTAAGTGTAGTGTTAACCATGATCACTTAAGCTGCAGGATCAATTTCTCAATACCTAGCGTCACATTTGAACTCTTACATCCATTTGGAACAGGGGGTTTTCATACGCTCTGAAACCCACGTTCGTCAAATCGAGCTATCACGGTCACTATTCGTCTCTAAGCCACCAACTCTACCACTACCGTTATGGTTCCCTCCTTCTTTAACTATCTCTATCTAACCATTAAGGAATTTTGTAAAACTTATTTACCTCAATAACGTTTAATTAAGTGTAAATTTGTTAGTTTGAGGTTTCCGTTGCCTACGACAACAACTCCCTTAACGATTAAAATTCCCTATAATATTAAACCAATTACTACAATTTAGTCTCTTTTGCCAATTAACCCTAATACAATGACTACCTGACTTATTTACCACAAAAACCTCCTTTTTTGGATTGGTTTTGTCCGAATTAACAACCGGGTTTTTCTTTCGCAAACCGTGTACACGATTTCCTCCCTCTTACCCGACGAAGAGTAGTTTGAGTCCGGGTATAGTGCGACTACTCCTTTGTCTTCCGCACGAGTACCACCGGCTCCGTAACGTGGTTACCGGTTATACAACGGGAGTGTCTTCGGTGTAGCGTCCAAGCTTAGGATCGATATCGACCCATCACTATCTTGGAAATTACCCACACACTCACCCACACACAACACATTGGATCCTAACCCCCAACAGATTAGGTAGCTGGTTTTTTTTTTATTTCCGCACGAGTACGCAGACCCAGCCCAACCCAAGGTAGGCCGACCCACGTGAGGTTTACGACGACCCAACACATGTCAACGATTACTGGTATAGCTTCTCCTCTTGGACCCAACTAGCGCCGTGGCGTCCAAAACACCACTCCTTGGTGCGCCGGCTTTACCTCGGTTGTCCGGCGGAAGGATACAGAAGTCTCTTGAGTAGCGGCCGCTACTGTCCTGAACCAGGGAGGTCCCTTCTACCTAAACTTCTTCTATGGTTTCTCTGACCAAGTTACGGCCCATTCCTACAGCATCCGAAGACCCTACCCTAGGAACTTTTGCTACTTCTACGTGATCTCCTGCCATACTGAAACCAACAACGTTCCGAACTACTCTCGTCACCACTCTTATCCCGCCGGCACCTATAAGCGTGACCTGTTGTCCCACTACTCCCGTCACCGTTCTGATCCCGATCGCACCTATAACCGTGACCTGTTGTCCCCTAGTAGTCACCACCTTTCCGGGACCTTTCTCTTCTCGTCTATGTTGTTGTTGTTGTTGTTTCAGAACAGGGTGATTCACCCCAGCCGATCCTTTCTCTTCTCGTCTACGAGTTTTTATTTTCCCGTACCTTTGATCGTCAACTTATACCTCGTCACGTCATGTTGCTTCTGCTGCTATATTACCACTAAAATATTCTTGTCTTATTTCGCGATCGAGTTTTCACCTCCAACCGTTTCGACATTGTGGGATGGTGTATCTCAAAATGTGGATCCTACATTTTGTCTCCACCACTCCGCGATGCTGAAGATTTTAATTTTATGTAAATATATTATCGTCTTTCTTATATTATTTGATCCTCAAAACTTTTTACCCATTTTGTTTTAGCGCTTTATTTTTCGTGTTGCGAGGTCTTTGCCTTATTGAACACACACTTCTTTGGATATCTAGTACCTATACTTATTCGCTTTCTCACTCATCTCTCGGTTCTTATGTCGTATAGATTGAGGACTGAGTCGGACGCTTTGGTTCCGACCGACCTCTTATAAATGTATGTATATGTTCATAAGGTTTTATAGATTTTATGTCTTTATTCTAGGATTGAGAGGAAATTGAAGATACTCCTTGTTTTATTAGTTCAAAGAACCTCTCTTTCGATTCATATATATATGTTTGACTATCAGTTTTATTGGGTCCCTGATGAGGCGAAGCCTTTAGGTTTGCGGATCGCTCCACGGAGAGCTGGACGTAGACTTTTGTTGTTGTTTCATACCCCACTCTTGGTATCCAAGAGTCGTACCATTTCCACGGTGCGTATATTATATATTCCAGGACCCTTACGGTCTCTGTTAGGATCTTGCGGCTGTGAGTCTAATATTTCGAATCTCATAATCTGTCTTTGATATTATCCACCACAAGATTCTCATAGACCCGGATTGAATTGAATTGTAATTTAGATTCAGGGTGTGACGATAAGGAGGTATGGAGGTAGAGGCAGTCGGAAAGTATTTGTTTATTTATCTATTTCGGTTCGTGTTCTTCCAACGTTCATGACATCCATTGTTTATATGTAAATTGTACCGTTCATGTGAATCCGTGTGGATCAATTACGTGTTTGTTCATTAGGTTCATCATACGTGTACTACGTACGGACAAGATACCGACTCTCAGAGTAGACAGCCAATAGTTCGGTTGGGCTGTTCAGGTCAAACGATTTGGTAACCTGACAGGGGGCTGCACGTAGGGGTATTAAGATACGTATCGAAAATGAGTATATATATATAGTTTAGCGAGTTACCCCCATGGCAAGGGCCCTTAAATATTCACGGGCTAGTGGGAATATAGCATCCCAGTTGTCTCAGAGCTCAAAAGTTGGACCATGTGCACCACCGTTCGGTGCCATGAAATAGGTCCCTTAGAGCATAGAGTCTAGTAAATTAGTAAGTTCGGTTCATAATATGTACTGGTGAGTAAACTAATTGTTCGGTTCATAGTATGTACTAGTAGGCATTTTAAAGTATTAGTTAAGTAGTGAAAAATCGAAATGAAGTGGAGGTTCAATAGGGTAAAAGGATTGAAATAGACTAATATTCCAAATTGTGATAATAAACATTGATTTACTTACTTTTATCTCCAAATCTTTAAATTTTATCCCAAATTTTGAGTTTTTAATACAAACGACCTTGTCCCCGGTGCGCATGCGCACCGAGTGCGCATGCGCATCCTCACATTTTTACATCGAGCGCGTGCGCAGGGAAACAGTACGCATGCGCATCCACTTTTAAAGTGCAGTGCGCATGCGTATCCTGGTCAACGCATCCGTAGCGGTTTTAAGGTACGGTGCGCATGCGTATCCGGTACGCATGCGCACCTGTATGCAAAGAATTTTTTTTTAGTCTAAGTCATCGTTTCGACGTTTTAATTTTCTTTCGTCAAAAACCAATATTAGAAGGTTGTGGGTATTGAAGAAGCTAAATTTTATAAAAAGTGGGCAAGAAGCTTACCGTATTTGAAGCACTTAGATTAAAAGTGAAATTTTGTTCAACCTTCATTTAACTCCCAGGCTTTAGGTCCAATACGGAAAGGCTTCAAGCCAGTTTTTGGTTGAAAACGTTTGAGAAGTTTGGAATAAAAGTAAGTTTTAGAGGTTAGGTAAGTAATGGTTTGGATAGTTGTGGTTGTGTTGTACGGTTGTTTTCTTGAGTTATTTTGAGATGTAGTAAAATAGTTGGTGGTAAGTTATTATAATGTGTTAAAGTATAAAATTGTTGAGGTAGTACGAAAGGAAGTTGTATGAACATTAGTGTATTAGTTATTAAGTTGGTACAAATGAAGATTGTTGTTATATCATTGTTAGAGGTGGTGTATTAGTTTAGTGGTTTGGTTTGGTTTGTACAAGTAGTAGTTCAATGATTTGTAATTTATATGTGGACGTAAGGTCAAATAGGATACCAGTAGATTGGATTCAAAAGTGTCTTGTAATGTATAATTTACGTGCTTTGGATTTGGTATGGAACCGGCCAAAAAGAGTATTAATAGTTCCGTTAAATAATTTTAGTTGTGTCGGGGTTTTGGAGTTGTTTTGAGATCACAAATCGAAGGAGGTTCAAGGTTATAGGTGTTAAAGTTCGAAGTTAATAAATAAGTGCTGGATTATGTGTAAGTATTGTGTATATATGGGTTAAATTATGGGTTTTGAGTTTAAGTCATTTTAATTTTATCTTAATACCATAGAAGTGGAATGGGTTCGAAGTGTATTCGTTCTCATTTGTAAAAAGAGTTCGATTAACCTAGTATTTTATAGTTTTCCATTTCTTTAAGTTGTGGGGATGTTATAAAGTTTTTAACCTCCTTTCCTCACCGACTCTCACTAATTACTGAATGGATAACTTAAAAAAATCATCTTTGCATTTCGAGCTACGCCACCAGCGCACCGGCGTTTGCCACGCCGCTAGCCTCGAGCCTGCTTCTTCTATGCACTCATCCTTCCATCGCATTCCAATTTCTTCCAAAGAAAAGAAGAGAGGGGACGTTCATCCCCACCGTTCGCCCCTTCGGGCGGGGCGGTCTTCGGGCGGAAAACCGCTCGACCGGGCGGGACGAGATGGATCACTCCGCCAGGGTTTTAAGGTCGGGCGGGGCGGATTACCGCCCGACCGCCCGGCCGCCCGATTCGGGCGGTTTATAGGAAAAAAATGAAAATTAATAATTTATTATATATATTTCCATATTTTTTTAAAGAAGACAAAAAATAAAAAATTG
>NC_029792.2:31867304-31869600 GCF_000816755.2 Arachis ipaensis
GGCGGGGCGCGGGGCGGACTTCCTCGCTTGCCACCCCTATCTGGGCTTTTTTACTGAAATGCGCATGAAAAATTCTTTAATTCCCAAAATGCGCATATGTGAAAACATTTCTCAAAATGCGCCGTGCCATTTCTAGCATACGAAATGGAGCCCGTTAAAGGGTGGGCTTCTGGCGGGGCGGGGCGGGGCGGACTTCCTCGCTTGCCACCCCTATCTGGGCTTTTTTACTGAAATGCGCATGAAAAATTCTTTAATTCCCAAAATGCGCATATGTGAAAACATTTCTCAAAATGCGCCGTGCCATTTCTAGCATGGCAGGCACGAAATGGATTTTCACACCATTTATGGCATGGTGGCCACGAAATGGGAGGACCATTTCACTTAGGGCAGGCACGAAATGGAAAAACCATTTCAAGTTTGTCAGCAGCGAAATGGACAGATCAAACCAGGGACAACAGACACGAATTGGAGGCACGGCAGTGGTGAAAACCCTCATCAATGTCAATCTGAATAAATAAAAATACACAACAAAACACACAATGTAAGCAGCCTACCTGTTTCTACAACTCAATAAGCTGCCTGTCTTTTTCTTTAATATGTTCTTGAAGATCATGTATTTGTTTCATATGCTGAGCTCTTTCAGCTTCTGAATGATCACGCGCTCTTCTGCAAAGATTTTATCCATTGAAGCATATTGAAAATTGAGAATAACATGATTGGATAATAACCAATGTATCATTTTTCCAACTAAAAACACAAGAGCTCCTATACACATGGAAGAGTACAGGTATGTATCTCTTTTCATGACAGCAAAGTATATATAGAGAAGGCAAAGAAAACCTGAAAGTTGCTAGCTCTTTGTTTTGCTCAGAAAGAAGGTCTTGCTTTGCCCATGCCTAAAATAAAAATACAATCAAGCAACATATGTGAAAAATAAGTATCAATATTATAATTTATAAACCGGAAAAAGTAAAATATAAAAAAGTGAGGAAAGAAGAATCACAACAAACCGTTTCATTATCTAATTTAACGATGTGCAGTTCTCTTTTCTTTTCTTCCATTTTCCTTTTTAATTCATGAATTGTACGTTCTTTTTCATAAAGTTGTTACTGCAGCCAGTTAAACATGTTTTAGAGTAGAATATCAACTAGTGCATTATGAGAAGAAAAACATGTAAGCTAATAAAAAAATAAATGTTGATCAAAATCAAAAGAATGATACTTTTAAATTTTGAGGGAAAATGGAATCTATGTTAAACTATTGGCAATGTAAAACATGATTACAATTTGTATGGTAAAAAAGCCCTTGAATAATACATAAAAATTAAAAGAAAAAGTATATAGAACCAAAAGGTTACCGGCCAAAAACTAAACAAAACCACATTAATTTATATTAATTATTAATTTTAAATTTTTTAAATTCAAAATTTAAAAAATTTAAAAGATTAAGTAAACCTAATTAAAACCTATAAAAACGTTCATCTTCTCTCTCACATTAACCTACCCACCTCTAATAATCACACACAGACCTCTCTCTCACCGTCTCCGCCTCCCCACCGCGACCCACTCCTCTTCTATCAGCGAGTCGCCGGAATCATATAATATGATTGAAGACTATAAGCACATAGTGTGAATCATTAGTAACGAAGATAATGTCAACACTTAACTTTCTTCAATTTTGATCACCTTCTCCTCAAAAGACTCTATCATCTTTGATTGCTTTTTTGCTGATGAAGGTTCGGTGATTCTTTTGCTGCTACCATAGGATGGTACTGGGGATACGCCTGAGCCATCAACTCTATCCATGGATTTTCTTGGTCCATCAGAAACTGTGTATCTCATGGATTCGCTTCGTGGCTGCTTGGTCAATGAAGCCTTAACCGACTGCAAAATGCATTTGGAATGTCCTGAGGATGATTCCTCTATGTCTTGTGATTTCAGCTCTTTACTTGACCTGCACATTTGTCATAGGTTTCATACATATGAAAAACTGCTCAGGTTGTTAATTCTATATGTTCCTATCAGATGTCAATCAAAATCAATTACAAAAAGAAACATTAATCCAAAAATCAAGCCACCTAAGAATTCCTAGAGTTACTACTTTTCAATTTAATTTTACCTTATCATTAAATCCTGATTTCATCCCAAACTTTGTTTCAAAAGTATAGTTATTAGACCTTATTATAAAAAAACATTCATTTAGTATGGAAAAAAAAAAACATCCTAATACTTAACAAAAGAAATATCAAGTTTTATTTTAGCAAAAATAATTAAATATCTATAAACTTATAAAATTC
>NC_029792.2:31870239-31872075 GCF_000816755.2 Arachis ipaensis
ATATAATGAATATAATGAATTTTCTATTTATGTTTGTTAAAAGTTGAGTTCAAATTGCAAGTCAAAGTACAGTACAGTATATCATAGAGTACGTAGTGAGTACTAAATCATATAAGTAAGACTATTTTTTTTCTTTTCAAAGTATACTTTTTATTATTATTTAATAAATTATTATTTAATAATAAATTAAATTTTTTATTTATAATGTATGCATATAATGAATTTTCTATTTATGTTTGTTAAAAGTTGAGTTCAAATTGCAAGTCAAAGTACAGTACAGTATATCATAGAGTACGTAGTGAGTACTAAATCATATAAGTAAGACTATTTTTTTTCTTTTCATCCCTTCTAAAGTATACTTTTTTTTTACCTTAAAAATCGCTTCATTCTTAATTTTTGTATGTAAACCATATGAATGCAAAAAAAATATATACTCCATTTACTCTTAATCTTTCTTTGAGTGCCTTAATCTAGTATAAATAAACATCTTTCATACTATCACAAATTGTTAAAAAAAGTTATAACCACTTTTCTTATAATTATCATAAAAATGGAAGAATTTTTGGCATGGTTAATTATGAGTCATTTTTTCTTGCAATTTTATAGAGAAAAAAAAATAAAAGTAATACATAATTAATTTAATAAATGAAAAAAGTTATAACCAAGAAGACCCAAGAAAGCAACCATGAACACAACAACCCACAAAGGAAAGTACAATAGAGACACACCAATTCGTGCCTGCCATGAGCAAAATGGCCCATTTCGTGTGTACCTGCATTGAGTTGGTCCATTTCGTGTGCTTCATATATGAATTTCACTATTTCGTGTGTGTCATAGGTGAGGTCTCCCATCTCGTGCCTGCCTGCTACAGAAGATATAGCCCGTGTCAGACCCAATGCACCATTTCGTGTTCACTATGCTCGACTTGCTGCCTAGAACCATTTCGTAGCTGACCCAAGCAAAATGGTCGTGCGTATTTGAGGAGGAAAATTCAACCGTGCGTAAAAGAGATTTTAATTAATATTATCCAAACAATATTTATTTTATTAAAATTAATTTTGGTATGTTGTTAAACATAAATCATAAATCATGTTGACACAATCTTACTTCTACGCAAATTCAATTATATAAAATCACTTTCATTCAAACTACAATTTGACAAACGCCAATTTAAGCGCACATTTAGCTTCTATGTGTTGCCATTGGACAATTAATTGAAAAACTTTATTTTTATCCTATCAATTCTATCATTTATTTTCTTCTATAAAAAGGAACACAAAGAACAATCTGCTTTCACCTTATTTTTGCTGTGGTCTTTGGTTCTAATAGTTTTCTCTATAGAAAATTTTTAGATTTGTTTCGATCCCTACCAAGTAAATATTTCAATCTTTTTTAATTATTTTTAGAACTCTCTTTCATATTTTGATTTTTTACTTCTTTTTTTATCGTATTTTTTTTATTTATATGATATATATGAGCTTTTTATAATTTTTTTAGCATAATTATCAAATCCGGTCCAATTCGATTGGTCAGATCAAAAATTCGGTTATCCCAATTATTAACTCGGGTCATTATCTAAACCGGTTAAGTAATTAACGTAGTCAAACATAGTCAAATTCGATAAAATTTGGTTAAATTCATCCAAAACCGATTTAATCCGACTGGCCAAACCTGATTAAACTAATGAAAATATTATTTTCTATACATAACTTTTTTTATTAAATATATTACATAAATAAAATTAAATTATATTTATAAATTAAAAAATATTTTATTAATTACAATATATTTTTTATTTTTATAATTGTTATTTTTATTTTATTTTTTATAAATATT
>NC_029792.2:31875695-31890405 GCF_000816755.2 Arachis ipaensis
CAAATAGCTGTGAAGATAAGAATTGCAAAACTCACACTATGCGCTAAGAATGAAACAAAAACGAATAGAAAAGAAAGTTCCAAGGATCTAAGAAGTGAAGGATATATATATATATATATAGTCTTGACCTGCGAAGTAAAGGCCGGCTAGAAATATATACAGCCCCAAAATACAACAAAAGCATAAACATAAATCTTGTTTCTCCAAAATCAACCTCTAAGAAGGATATACAAGTTAATATACAAAAGTGGAGAATATATATATACTTATGCTAAGCACAAAATAAAATTCCAAGAGAGTCTTTGCTTTCCAGAGAGAATCCAGTACGCTCAGCGAAGTGCATCAAGTCTTGTATCTGAAAATAGAAAATTCTCGAAACGGGTGAGAACCAATATGTTCCCAGCAGGGTAACAGTTCCAAATATAGATGATGTAAAACTACCCAAACCCACTAGATAATCCTAAACTTCAACAACCAAGATCCAAGCCTCGGGTTATACCAATTCAAAATCGGGTAAACGCACTACACATTGTGCTATGCTCATGATCTAACTCTTCAGTTCCTTTAACACTCCTCTCAGCCTGTCTCTTTTCAATTCAATACCACAGAATTTCGGTATTGATTTTAGTATTTATATTCAGTAAAAATAAATACAAATAATAGGGTGTAAACACAATCAAGAACAGTTATAATATATACAGCAATTAGCAATTAAACAGAGGTATTCATGTAGACAAACCAAAACAATGCACACTCACAATTTCACATAAATGCATATATGATGTATGCCTATCCTACTGGTCATAAGCTCATTTGTCGGTTACACTGTCAGAACCCGATACATCTGGTAACTAACTTGGACACTGTCTCTCTGTCATGCATCCCCAGGAGGCATTACCCCGGATTTATCACATGTCAGTCTAAGAGAGATTACTGCCTTGTCACCTTCTCTTGGAGGTATCTTTTCGGGAATTGCAAGTTCGACCACCTTTACAATCAAAGAGAGCCACGAAACAAGGGGGATCAACAACCGACCTTATTTTGGCATAACTCAGCTCAGTGCAAAAGCGGAATTTGCTATCGTCCTTGTCACGTCCTTGCCAAGAGTAAACAACAGTCAAAATGCAAGCCTGTTATACCACTGACCTTGCCAGAATATATCTCAGTTCACCATCAGTCTTATTATTCATGTCTTATGTCAATTCAGTATTCAGTACATTTATTACTCATAAGCTTTCATCAACCCATCGTTATCTTCATCACTCCAATCCACATTCTTATTCAAATTCATTAATTTCATCCCTTCATTATGCTTACACTCATTCCCAAGCCTAAAAATAGCTAACGGACCTTAAACAGGGGGTTACAGAGGTGAAAAAGCGAATTTCTTAGGCAAAAATAGTTAAAATCACATTTTCTTGAAAAACATGACAGCCATGCATACGCATGCCTCGTGCGTATGCACAAGCCCCCTTTTGGCGTCTACGCACAGAATTCGCATGAAAAACATTCAATTCTATAATGCAAGTTGTGTGTACGCATGGGTCGTGCACATGCATGACTTGACTTTTGTGCATACGCATGGTATGCGCACAAAACTCTTTCAATTTTGTAATACCCTCATGCATACGCATGACCTTAATTTTCTGCAACTTCTACTTAATTCAGTTTTTAACTATAAACTTTAAACATGCATAACTTTTTCGTTAAAAATAATTTTTCGCCCATTCTTCGAACTTCATAAACTAAACAGACCCAATTTTTGTTTAAGACAAGTTTCAAAAAATTTAACTGTCCGAGAACCAAGTTATGGCCTGTCAAAGTTGGTTAAAAAATCTGTTTTTACCAAAGTTACACAATTGCTCAATTTCCTCAATTCTCAATCCAACTCAATTCCAAACCATGCCAAAACCTTTACTAACCATACTCAATCATGCATTTATCAATTCTCTACTCATTTCTAACCATTCAACACTTAATCACTCAACATACGATATTTTAAGCCTGCATCACAAATCACCAATCACACAACAATCACATCACTCATTGCTTTCAAATTCACACATTTACCTCCACTTACCACACGGGGGATTCCTCACCCCATCATAGCCTCCGGCCAAATATCCACATCAACTTTTATTATAACAAGTAAAACCACAACCTCATACTCAATTCAATTCACACAAATACATTAGTATTATTCAATAACCATTCTATTCACAATCAATTAATCATAACTACCACTATTTCCATTCAATCCTATCCTAAGAACAATTAGTCTAGGCATTCACATAATTTTATATAATACCTACTTGAAACTAAAATCCGTACCTCTAGACAGCGGTTCCTCCAACACTTTTGATTTCCTCTGGGCAATTCCAATGTCCACCAAAATCTTACCACTTTGATCCACAACTCAATTCCACACGAAATCAATGCCAAAACCAATTCCAAACAAGACAAGCTAATCCCAATATTCACACTAGGATTCTTATTCCAAATTAGGAATAACAAAGAGATTGAATTTTCTTGCCTTGTACCACTCAATCTTGGGTCAAAATCCTGCTTGAGATCGTGCTTGAGCTACCCCTAAAGCATCAAAATCGCAATTCTGTCAACAATTTATCCTAAAAATACGAAATTGAAGGGAATAATAAACTTGGCAAGGATTTCATGTTTACTTAACACAATGTTTGAAGAGAATTGAAGAAAAATCCGAGATGAACGCGTGGTCACAAATGACTTGTCAATTGGAGCTTCGATTGAAAGTTATGAAGCTTTTGGTGAGTGGGTGAATAGTGACAATGGTTAGGGCATGAGTCTCACTCTCTTCTCCCTTTCAGCTGATTGTGTGTGAAAAAAGGGGGGAATAGATGCTGAATTGGCTAAGTTTGAGGCTTTTAAGCCTTGGGCTTGGACCTAGTGAGGCCCGGTTCAATTGTTTTAGCCCATTGGCCAATTTTGGGCCAAAACCTTTAAGATTAGTATTTTAATTCGCGTTCTAAATATTTTATATATCTCCTCAAATTACAAATTTTAAATTCTTAACATTCCTTGCTCATAATTAATTTATTAGTTATAATTTAACCAGGTTTTACATCTTACCCACCTAATTAGGAATTTTGCCCTCAAAGTTTAATTACCTGTAAAAGGTTATGGATAGTCCGCCCTCACATTGGATTCGAGCTCCCACATATGCTCCTCCACTCCAACTCTACTCAAAGCCACCTTCACCAACGAAACTTGCTTTTCGCAAAATTTTTTGATGCTAACATCATCTATTCTGACTGGAGTTACTTGAAACATCATATTTTTCTTCAGCTGAATGATGAGCTATATTTTGTCGGTATATAATTTTCCAATAGGATTATGTTGTGAGTATAGTCTAAACCAACAAGCTATAACGCATCAAACATAGAAAATGTGTATCCACAATTCAAAATCAATAACCGAGAGTATTAGTCCCGAGTCATTCTCCCTAGGAGTTTCCCTAAGATACACATCATTGGTTAGGAATTCTCTTGGTGTTTGAGGTTGAATACAAGAAATGTAAACGAGCTTGCATAAAGGTAATGAACAAATAACAAGTAGGCTAAGGGACACAAGAAATTGAACTAAACAAGGGTGAATGACAATCAATCAATGTAAAAGCCTTAGCTAGGATTGGGAATTGGAATTTCTATCCTCATTGTCTCCAACAATTGTGATAAGAATTGGTTATTGCTCTACTTAGTTAACCTCTAACTATGAAGAAAAGTCAAGTAGAGATAATCAATTTGAGTCCACAAGTCCTAGTCAAATCCTAAGGAAAGACTAGAGTTAGTGTCATTCAAATCAATTAGCAATTTCTAATTATCAATCAACAAAAGGCTTTGACAATTCAAGTGTCTCTAATTATCCAACCCCTAAGCCAAGAGTGAAAATTTACTCCATAGCTATAGTTGACATTTTCTCAAACATTTGGTGAACAAGAATGAAAGGCACTGTGAAACACAAGCAATCAATAATAATAAAGCAATTGACAACAATGAACATGAAATTCCTCAATGCATTAATAGAAATCAAAGTAAAAAGATCCAAATCCAAGATCTACAATGCTAGAGTAACAAGAACACTAAATTGAGAGTAGAAGAGTGAGATCTACAAACTAGAACAATGTAAAATTGAAATTAAATTCAGATCTAACCAAAGGATCTAAGTGAAATTAGAATTGAGAAAGCCAAAACCTAGAGAGAAGTTAGAGTTTCTCTCTCTAGAAACATGAACTCCCAAAACTAACTAACTACCAAATTATCTAAATGTGTATAATGTGTGAATTCCCTTCAATCCTTGGTCTTTTAAGGTCTTTTCCCTCCAAAATTCAGCTCAAAACTGGGCCTGAAGCTCCTCAGAAGTCGCCAGTCACGATTTCACTAAAGAAGTCACGTGCCGAGCGTCACGCGTGCGTGGGTACGCGTCGTCTGGGTTTTTGCGATCCACGCGTACGCGTCAGGCGTGCGTACGCGTCGATGGGAATTCTGCCCATCCACGCGTATGCGTCTATGTTTGTGCGCCAATCCCAAATCTAGGTTCCCACGCGTGCGCGTTGATGCCAATGCTCCAAAGCTCCATTTTTCATGCTCCTTCCACTTATGCATACTTCCTTCCTCTCTTCTAGATCATTCTTGCCCCCTATAAACTCTGAAATCACTCAACAAACAGATCACGATATCAAATGATAATAGAGAGAGATTAAAATATAGCTTATTTAGGGCCTAAAAAGCATGTTTTCAATCATCAAGCAAAATTAGGAAGGAGACACAAAACCATGCATTTTATATGGATAGGTGTGATAGAATGTTGATAGAACCCTCCAAATTCTACACAAAATAAACCCTAAAGTTAGGGTTCATCAAATCTTCCCACTCTTAAACCAAGCATGTCCTCATGCTAAAAGGGATTGAAAGACCAAAGAATCATAGGAGAATGAAAATTTATTAAATGCAAATGACCTATATGGATGCAACTAATGCAAATGTATCTATCTACTTGGTCAAAGGTAAATCAACTTCCAAGAATATATATGAGCACATAGGGCGAAAATGACAAAATAATTCATGACTCTACCAATTCAAATATCAAAGTGGAGTGTATACAACTTGCATAAAGAAAGCTCGTGAAAGTCGGGAACAAGGAATTGAGCGTCAAACCCTCAACGGAAGTGTTTGCACTCTATTCTCTCTAGTGTTTAGGGTTGACCACTCAATTCTCCTCTAATCATGCTCTCCCCGATTTGTTTGTCATCTAACAATCAACAATTATCCAATGCATGCATACACCTATCATGAGGTCTTTTCATAGGTTGTAATGGGGCTAGGTCAAGGTAAGGTTATATATGGCTAAGTGAGCTCAAGATTTAAATCTTTGATTAACATAAGCTTCCCACCTAACCTATATAGCAACCTATAGGAATCTAATATAAGCCTAACTACCCATTCTTTTCTTCTTCACACACTCATGCATTCTTTCCTTGATCATAACTCATATGCATTGATTATTATTGGACTTCACTTTGGGGCATTTTGTCCATTTTTTATTGCTTTTCTTTTTCTTTTTCTTTCTATTTTTTTCTCTTTTTTTCTTTTTCTACATATTTTTTTCTTTATTTTGTATATATATATGTATATTTTTTTCTTTTTGCAATAAACTATACACAAGAGCATCAATGCATATAGTTTTACATTTAATTAACACATAAGCATGTACCAATTTCCCAATATTTTCAATAGAGATACAAAACTATCCCTTTTTTTCAACCAATGTCCCAAGTTTCCCCACACTTGAATGATACACACTCACTAGCCTAAGCTAACCACAGATCCAAATAAGGACATTTATTGTTTTTCGCTTAAAGACTTGTAATGTGCTAATATTAAGAACAAAGGGGTTTATCATAGGCTCAAAGTTGGCTAACAATGGTTGATGAAGGGTAGGCCATTTGGGTAAGTGAGCTAAATGGAATGATGGCCTCAATCATATAAATGCATGTCTACATGGAATAATGGACATAAAGAATCGAACAAATCAAAGATCATAATCATAGAAAGAGAACAATGCACACAAGAATGGAAATAAGTGGTTATAAGATGTAACCACACAATTAGGCTAAAAACTCACATGCTTGTGTTCTTAGCTCAAAAATCACGTTCTAAAATAAATTCTTCAAGCAAGATTAACACACAAAAAATTTTTCCAAATTGGTAGGGTGCCCTAAAAATAGTTTTCTTGGAAACGAAATCATCATCCTAACCAAGTAGTCCTAACATGCAGAAAAGTGTTCAAATACAAAAACTAACCATGAAATCTATTCTAACTAATGAAAGAAAAATAAAAATCATAGGTGTTGAGAAGAAAAGGGTACCTATGGAAGTCGGTAACCGACCTCCCCACACTTAGAAGTTTGCACGGTCCTCCGTGTCAATGGTGAGACGCAAAAGGGAATTCGGGTCGTCACTTCTACCATCCGTGCCTTGAGTGCTTACTTCACTGTGGTCCGAAGCGGATGTGGAAATGTCTGGCTCTTCCATTGGCGGGTTGACACAACCCCAAAGTTTCTTCATATAAGCAAATCGGCACTTGTTACGCCGCTTATATCGATCTATCTTCTCATGGAGCTCTACAAGTAATTGATGGGTTGACTTTGGTGGTGCGGATGAAGTGGTAGGAATGGTGGAAGGAGGGGCTATGTCAAGGCTTGTGGTGTCCATGGGAGGCTGAAGATATTTTTCGCTCGGGACGATATCGCCCTTTGCTAGAATTGTAGCCTTCATGTCCTTAGCCTCACAAGGGACACCAGCAGCAGTAACCAAATTTGATACCAAAGCGGGAAATGGGAGATTACCCTTGGCATGGACTCGACCCATCGCTTGTTGGATGAGGAGAGGGATGTTGACTGGCCTCTTCGTGAGTATGCACCAGATAAGGAGAGCTAGATCCGCCATGATGGATGACTTATGGGTGCTAGGAAGCACGTAGTGAGATAAGATTTGGGCCCATGCTCGAGCTTCCACAGTAAGGAAGCGTGCGTCAATGCACTTAGGCCGCATCCTGAGTCTCCCTTGGGTCCAAAATGACTCTGGTTGGGCAATAACCGGAAGAATCCAGTCCCAATCAAACTGAAATTCATCCCGCTGCCGTAGGACCTCTTGGTAACCATCCATCTCCTCCGGTATCGGTAAAACATTAAGTACTTGTCGAATAGCTTCTTCCAAAACTGGGACTTGCTTCCGGCGCACATAGACTGACTGAAGAGAAGGAGAGTGGTAATTGGAGTAGAACTCCACCACCCAAGAAAGGTTGGCCTCTTGTGGTCTCCGCATTAGAAATCCCATTGCCGCCGCTCAATGCAGGGCATCACATATCGAGCAATGTGGTCTGGAGGGGCGAGTAGATGCTCGGAATGATAGGTCCTTTCAACCATGGCGGGGAACATGAGCTCACAGAAGCGGTTGAGAAACCTTATGGGGTCCCTTGCCGGATTATCCCTCTCGCGTTCATCCATATGAGCGGTCTTCGCTTTCCTAGAAAAGGGGCTTAGCTCCTAGCGTAGGTTGCGCCTTGGAGGTTCATTTTTGGGGTGCCCTTTTTGTGGTCGGTTTCTTCGACGCCTTCTCCTTGTCTTTTCTGGTGGCCATCCTGAAAAAGGAAGGAAAAGAGGAAACATTAAACCCAAAAACTCATCACTCGAAAAATAACATGCAAGTGAAAAGTAAAGCCCAAAAGGAATAGTGTGTCTTAAGGACATGACAGCTGCAACATGTGACAAGACAACGATATAATCATGAGGCAAATCACTAGCATGAGATGCAAGAGTATGAGAAGCATGCAAGTATATGAGGCATGAGAAGGGTAAACTCAAGCATCAATAATAATGAAGGAGCAAGTCATGGGTAATGAGCATAAGAGAAGTAAAAATGAAGCATAGTAGGCTCAATGCACTTAGAGAAGAGCAAGTGAATGAAGAATAAGCACCAAATTGGGAGCACAAAGTCAAAATTGAACTAAAATGGTATAGGTGTATTTCAACAAACACTTGGTGTGCAATATTCGAATAATGAGCAAGTAGGAAGAATTCAATCACATAATACCCCAAATGGAATACCAAACAACAAAACAACACCACATAGTCACAAAGGAGTGAAGAAATACCAAAATGATCCATCAAAGTAAGATGAAACTCAAAGTTCAACACCCATGAAAAATATGAAAAGAAAGAAAGCAAACAAGAAAGAACCAATCAATAAAAATTGCAACTAAGAGGAAAAGAAGAAAGAGAAACTAAATACAACTAATAAGAGAAAGAAAATTTAGAATAAGAGATAAAAAGTAAGAAGGAGTAGGAGTAAACCTTGAGAAGAAGAAGAAAGTAAGTTGGAGTGTAGGTGGAAAATATGAGAGGAGAGGAAAAGGAAAGAGAGGAGAGAGAAAGTGTAGGACCGCCGAAGGTGGTGGTCGCCGGTGGCGGTGGTGGTAGCCGGAGATAGAGTGGTGGAAGGTGGGAGAAGAAGGAAGGAAGTAATGGAAGAAGAGAGTTGAGGAAATGATTCAAAAACAGGGCGCACTGTGTATTGGGGGCGTCTGGGAAGCGACGCGTGCGCACGCTCCACGCGTACGCGTGGATTGTAAAAAAGAGAGGGGACGCGTACGCGTCAGACGACGCACACGCGTGGACAGAATTGTGCCTCAGGCACAACGTAGGCATGAAGGAGGCACAACTCTTTGGTTTTTGTACCAGGAGTTGGCTGAAGTGCAAGCGACGCGTGCGCGTCCTTCACGCACACGCGTGGATGGCAATATAGACGACCGACGCGCACGCGTCGCCCACACTTACGCGTGGGTCGCGGCTGTGCCGTCGGCACAAAGTGGGCATAAGTCTCTAATTTTTGTACCAGAGATTCCAAAATTCACAATCGATGCGTACGCATCGGCCACGCGTACGTGTCGCCCATGCTTACGCGTGGGTTGCAGCTGTGCCCAGGCACAAAGCGGGCAGAAAGTAGGCTCAACTCTCTGGTTTTAGTGGGAGGAGTTGTAAAAACGCGCCGACACGCACGCGTGGTGCACGCTCACGCGTCAATGGCCCCCCTTTTTTTTTCACACATGAGAAGGAGCAATTATAGCACAAATTAGTAGCAATGCATGCTAAAAGGTTCAAAATCACCCAAAACTTCATGTAACACTCAACCTTAAGCATTTCTTCAACATCTCAATTCAATCAAACCACCATCAATAAAATCCTCATGAGCAATTCCACAAAAATCCAAACAAAATCAACCCTACTATGAACAAACTCACAAATCAAGCAATCACAAAAGTCGCAAAGATTCAAAAGAGCTATATGCAAAAGACTATGTACAAGGGAGGATCATACCATGGTGGGGGTGTCTCTCACCTAGCACTTTTCTTTAACGTCCTTAAGTTGGACGGTCATGAGCTCAAATCTCTTCGCCTTTGGGTGCGTGCTTAAGAAGGAACACCTCAACCTCTTTGTTGCTTTTCATCTTCTCTCCATGGTGAAGCTTAAGACGATGACCATTAACTTTGAAGATGGCGGGGCTTGAAGGGTGGCGCAAGTGGTAGACCCCATATGGCTCAGCATTCTCCACTCTATAAGGACTTTTTCACCTTGATCATAACTTGCCAGGCATCAATCTCAACCTAGAGTTATAAAGGAGGACCAACTCCCCAGCCCTAAACTCTCTTCTTTTAATGTTTCTATCATGCACCACTTTTATTCTGTCCTTGTAGAGCCTTGAATTCTCATAGGCTTCCAATCGAAGGCACTTAAGCTCCACTAACTATAACTTCCTTTAGGCTCCAACCCCAAACCCTGTGTTGCACTCTTTTATGGCCCAATACGCCTTATGTTCTATCTCCACCGGGAGATGGCAAGCCTTCCCATAGACCAACCGAAACGGGCTCATACCAATCGGCATCTTGTAAGCTGTCTAGTAGGCCCAAAGCGCATCACCGAGCTTGGAACTCCATTTCTTCCTGTGAGGCTTCACAATCTTTTCTAATATGTGCTTGATTTCCCAATTGGAGACTTCATCTTGGCCATTCGTTTGGGAGTGGTATGCTGTGACCACTTTATGAATGATGCCATACTTTTTTCCCTGTCATTCTTTTGTTGCAAAAATGAGAGCCTTGATCACTCACGATTGCTCGTGGTGATCCAAAGCGGCAAATAATGTTATTTCGAACAAAAGAAAGAACCACATTAGCATCATCGGTTCGGGTGAGAATCTCCTCCACCCACTTGAAAACATAGTCAACAGCTAGCAGAATATACATGAAACCATTAAAATTTGGAAAAGGCCCCATAAAGTCAATACCCCAAATATCAAAGATTTCACAAAACAACATAGTTTGTTGGGGTATCTCATTCTTCTTAGAGATATTTCTAAACCTAAGGCATTGTGGACAAGAGCTACAAAAGAGGGATGCATCTTTGAAAAGTGTAGGCCACCAAATTCCGCAATCCAAGACCTTTCTAGCCGTCTTTTGAGGACCAAAATGGCCACTACCCTCGGAAGAGTGGTAAGCCTCCAAGATGGATTGAAACTCGGATTGGGGAATACACCACCTAATTACTTGATCGGCACCACATCTCCACAAGAATGGGTCATCCCATACATAATATTTGGATTCGCTTTTGAGCTTATCCTTTTGATGTTGAGAAAAATTGGGAGGAAAGGTGCGAGCAACCAAGTAATTGGCAATAGGTGCGTACTAAGTGATCACTTCGGATATTGCTAGCAAGCCCTCAAGAGGAAATGCATCATTGATAGGAGTGGGATCGCCCTTTGTGTGCTCAAGGCAACTCAAGTGGTCCGCCACTAAGTTTTGCGAACCACTCCTATCTTTGATTTCAAGATCAAATTCTTGCAATAGCAACACCCATCGGATTAACCTTGGTTTCAATTCCTTTTTGGCCAACAAATATTTCAAAGCCGCATGATCCGAGTATACTACCACCTTAGAGACAAGTAAATAAGCCCGAAATTTATCCAAGGCAAAGACAATAGCTAACAATTCCTTCTCGGTGGTAGTATAATTGGACTGCGCTCCATCTAAAGTCTTAGAGGCATAGGCAATGACATAAGGATTTTTACCCTCGCGCTGAGCTAGCACTGCTCCCACCGCATAGTTTGAGGCGTCACACATGATCTCGAATGGTCTAGTCCAGTCCGGCCCTCTCACTATGGGAGCTTGGGTCAAAGAAATTTTTAGCTTGTCAAATGCCTCCATGCACTTTTCACTTAAATCAGATTCCACATCCTTTTGAAACAATCGAGAGAGAGGTAGTGCCACCTTGCTAAAGTCCTTAATTAACCACCGGTAAAAACCTACATGGCCAAGAAACGCACAGACTTCCCTCACAGAAGAGGGGTAAGGCAAACTAGAAATAACATTGACCTTTGTCGAATCAACAGAGATCCCATTATTAGAGATAATGTACCCTAAAACAATACCTTGTCTCACCATAAAGTGGCATTTCTCAAAATTTAACACAAGGTTTGATTTAGTACATCTCTCTAATACTTTTGCAAGATTGTCTATGCAAAGATCAAAGGAATTTCCATAGACACTAAAATCATCCATAAACACCTCCATGCAATGCTCCAAAAGATCCGTAAATATACTCATCATACACCTTTGGAACGTAGCCGGTGTGTTGCACAAGCCAAATGGCATTCTTTTATACGCATATGTTCCGAAGGGGCATGTGAAGGTGGTTTTCTCTTGATCTTCCGGAGCAATGTGGATTTGAAAATAACCGGAATAGCCATCTAAGAAACAGTAATGAGATTTACCGCATAGACGATCAAGCATTTGATCAATGAACGGCAATCGGAAATGATCCTTCCTAGTGGCTAAGTTCAAACGCCGATAGTCAATACACACCCTCCATGAGTTTTGGACCCTTGTGGCTATAAGCTCCCTATTCTCATTCTTGATTGTAGTAACACCAAATTTCTTTGGAACCACTTCGACGGGGCTCACCCACTCACTATCCGAAATCGGATAAATAATGTCCGCTTCTAATAACCGGGTGACCTCCTTCTTCACAACCTCTAGAATGGTATGATTTAGACGCCTTTGAGGTTGTCGAACAGGTTTGGCTCCTTCTTCTAGGAAAATCCGGTGTTCACACACTTGGGGCTAATGCCAACTAAGTCCGCCAAGCTCCACCTGATGGCCTTTTTGTTTCTCCTCAAGATATTAAGCAACTTCTCCTCCTGGTGGGAGGTGAGCTCCTTTGCAACAATTACCGGGAGCTTTTGGTCATCTTCAAGGAAGGCATATTTTAGGTGGGATGAGAGTGGTTTCAAATCTACCTTTTGTTAATGACTTGATACTTTGTCATCCGGTAGCAATGGGGGTGATAAGGCATCTTCTTTACATACATGGGGTTCCCCACACTTGAACTTTGAATCATACTTTTCTCTTCAAAACCATCATTATGGACTTTGGCTACCACATTATCAATCATATCACACCGAAAAATAGAGTGGTCCTCTGGTGGATGTCTCATGGCTTCATCAAGATTAAAGCTCACAGTTCTTCCATCGATCTCAAAAGAATAGGTACCCGAAAAAGCATGTAATTTGAACTGGGAGGTCTTCAAAAATGGCCTCCCAAGCAAAATAGATGCAGTCCTTCCGGAATCACTAGGGGGCATCTCAAGAATATAAAAATTAATCGGAAAGACCAATCCCTTTATGCTCATTAGAACATCCTCCGCAATACCAACTACGGAAATTATACTTTTATCCGCCAAAACAAACTGGGTGGCTGACCGTTTCAACGGTGGAAGTTTCAAAACCTCATAGACGGACAGGGGCATAATACTCACACAAGCGACAAGATCGCACATACAGTCAACAAAATGTATTCCATCTATGGTGCAAGTGACTAGGCAAGGGCTGGGGTCACCACACTTTTCCGAGATATCACCCATTAAAGCGGAGATTGAGCTTCCCAATGGAATAGTTTATAATTCATGGATCTTTTCCTTGTTCATGCATAAATCCTTTAGAAACTTTGCATATTTAGGTACTTGGTGGATAGCATCAAAGAGAGGAATGGTTACCTCGACTTTCTTGAATATCTCCACCATTTTGGGATCCAACTCAACTTGCTTCTTGGTCTTCCTTGCCAATGTGGGAAATGGAATTAGAGTAGCTTCTTGCAAGACATTTCCATCCTTAGGAATTCCACCCCTTGGTTGAGCAATCACTTCTTCAATTACCTCTTGGGCTTCATCCTCCTCTTTGACTTCTTCTATCTCAACCACATCCTCATCTTGAGTGACCTCTATTGGACTTGACTCTTTATGACTCCTCTCTTGTAATTTGGTGATGGACCTCAAGGTGATGGCATTGATGCCACCCTTGGATTGGGTAAAGGTTGAGAAGGTAGTGCACTAGAGCTTGAGGGTTGAACATTAGAGGTAGAGGTTGATTCCATACGAGAAATAAGGGCTTGGATAGTAGATGCAAGACCATTAATGCTAGAGTTAATCGAGGCTTGAAAATATTTTTGTCCTTGAATGAGAGAACGGATCTCATCTTGGTTGGAGGGAGAAGAAGAGTAAGTGATTTGGGGCACTTGTGGTTAGTTGAGTTGGGGTGCTTTCCTTTGATGAGGTGGTTGGTAGGTTTGGTAGGCTCTTCCTTGGTTTTGGTTTTGGTATGGAGGATTTTGTTGGTATCGGTTTTGTTGGTTGTTGTTGTTTCCTTCTTTGATTCCTACCGTTGTCCTTTCCTTCTTGATTATAATTGCCTCTCCATCCTGGGTTGGAATTATCTTGCCAACCTGGACTATAGTTATCCCCTTGATTATAGTTGCTTCCTTGTTGGTGATAACCTTGGTTTGGACGATTGTAGTAGGCATTAGTAGCCGCTAAAGTATTATCCTCTTGGAGGTTTGGGCATTTATCAGTGTAATGGGTGTAACAAGAGCAAATTCTGCACACTCTTTGGGGGACCAACTATTGACTTTGTTGTTGTTGAGGAGGTGGAGGTTGTTGTTGATTGGTGCACAAAATTACAATCACACTTTTGCAACTCCGCACAACTAACCAACAAGTACACTGGGTCGTCCAAGTAATACCTTACGTGAGTAAGGGTCGATCCCACGGAGATTGTCGGCTTGAAGCAAGCTATGGTTATCTTGTAACTCTTAGTCAGGATATCAAGAATTCTCAGATTTGATTGTAAAAAGTAAAAGAACATGAAATAAATACGTGTTATGCAGTAATGGAGAACAAGTTGAGGTTTTAGAGATGCTCTATCTTCTGAATCTCTGCTTTCCTACTGTCTTCTTCTTCATGCACGCAAAGCTCCTTCCATGGCAAGCTGTATGTTGGTGGATCACCGTTGTCAATGGCTACCATCCGTCCTCTCAGTGAAAATGTTCCAAATGCGCTGTCACCGCACGGCTAATCATTTGTCGGTTCTCACTCATGTTGGAATAGGATCCATTGATCCTTTTCCGTCTGTCACTATGCCCAGCACTCGTGAGTTTGAAGCTCGTCACAGTCATCCCTTCCCAGATCCTACTCAGAATACCACAGACAAGGTTTAGACGTTCCAGATCTCAGGAATGGCCGCCAATAATTCTAGCTTATACCACGAAGACTCTGATCTGAATCATGAGGCTAAGA
>NC_029792.2:31890697-31905842 GCF_000816755.2 Arachis ipaensis
AGATCCTACTCGGAATACCACAGACAAGGTTTAGACTTTCCGGATCTCAGGAATGGCCGCCAATAATTCTAGCCTATATCACGAAGGTTCCAATCTTAGATTAGAAACCCAAGAGATACACATTCAAGCTTGATTGCATGTAGAGGAGGTGGTTGTCAGGCACACGTTCATAGGTGAGAATGATTATGAGTGTCACAGATCATCACATTCATCAGGTTGAAGTACGAATGAATATCTTAGAATAGAAGCAAGCGTGATAGAATGGAAAACAGTAGTAATTGCATTAATTCATGAAGAACAGCAAAGCTCCTCACCCCCAACAATGGGGTTTAGAGACTCATGCCGTAGAAATACAATATGAAATGTGTAGAGTGTCATGATTTACAAGATGAATCACTAAAAGTAGTTTTTATAGTAAACTAGTGACCTAGGGTTACAGAAAATGAGTAAGCTAGAATAGTTAGTGTAGAAATCCACTTCCAGGGCCCACTTGGTGTGTGCTTGGGCTGAGCATTGAAGCTTTCATGTGTAGAGACCTTTCTTGGAGTTAAACGCCAGCTTTTGTGCCAGTTTGGGCGTTTAACTCCAGCTTTCATGCCAGTTCTGGCGTTTTGACGCCAGAATTTCTATGCTGACTTAGAACGCTGGTTTGGGCCATCAAATCTCGGACAAAGTATGGACTATTATATATTGCTGGAAATTCTAGGATGTCTACTTTCGAACACAATTGAGAGCGCGCCAATTGGGCTTCTGTAGCTCCAGAAAATCGACTTTGAGTGCAGGGAGGTCAGAATCCAACAGCATCTGTAGTCTTTTTTCAGCCTCTGGATCAGATTTTTGCTCAGGTCCCTCAATTTCAGCCAGAAAATACCTGAAATCATAGAAAAACACACAAACTCATAGTAAAGTCCAGAAATGTAATTTTTATTTAAAAACTAATAAAAACATAATAAAAACTAACTAAAATATACTAAAAACAATGCCAAAAAGCGTATAAATTATCCGCTCATCACAATACCAAACTTAAATTGTTGCTTGTCCCCAAGCAACTAAAAATCAAATAGGATAAAAAGAAGAGAATATACAATGAATTCTAAAAATATCTATGAAGATCAGTCTTAATTAGATGAGCGGGGCTATTAGCTTTTTGCTTCTGAACAGTTTTGGCATCTCACTTTATCCTTTGAAGTTTAGAATGATTAGCATCTATAGGAACTCAGAATTTAGATAGTGTTATTGATTCTCCTAGTTCAGTATGTTGATTCTTGAACACAGCTACTTTATGAGTCTTGGCCGTGACCCAAAACATTTTGTTTTCCAGTATTACCACCGGATACATAAATGCCACAGACACATAACTGGGTGAATCTTTTCAGATTATGACTCAGCTTTGCTAGAGTCCCTAATTAGAGGTGTCCAGAGCTCTTAAGCACACTCTTTTTGCTTTGGACCACGACTTTAACCGCTCAATCTCAAGTTTTCACTTGACACCTTCACACCACAAACACATGGTTAGGGACAGCTTGGTTTAGCTGCTTAGGCCAAGATTTTATTCATGTGGGCCCTCCTATCCACTGATGCTCAAAGCCTTGGATCCTTTTTTATTTCACCCTTGCCTTTTGGTTTAAAGGGCTATTGGCTTTTTCTGCTTACTTTTTCTTTTTCTTTCTTTTTCTTTTTTTTCTTCTTTTTTTTTTCGCATATATTTTTTTTCTTTCTTTTCTTTTTTTTATTCACTGCTTTTTCTTACTTCAAGAATCATTTTTATGATTTTTCAGATTATCACTAACATGTCTCCTTTTTCATTATTCTTTCAAGAGCCAACATTTTTAACATTCATAAACAACAATATCAAAAATATGCATTGTTCAAGCATTCATTCAGAAAAACAAAAAGTATTGCCACCACATCAAAATAATTAATCTGTTTTAAAATTTGAAATTCATGTACTTCTTTTTCTTTTGTAATTAAAAACACTTTTTATTTAAGAAAGGTGATGGATTCATAGGACATTCATAGCTTTAAGACATAAACTTTAAATTTTATTAATCATGGAATGAAAATAAGACTCAAAAATAAATATAAGAGCAAACCAATAATAATAGAAGACAGAAAATTAAAAACAGAAAAATAAATGACTCTTAAAATAGATTCCTAATAATAGAGGTTATCACAGAGTTAGGACTCAACAACCTTGATTTTGAGCAGTGGATGCTCCTTCAATCTGTGGGGTGTTTAGTCCTTCAAGGGAGAGCTTCTGGCGTTTCAGCTCCTGTAGCTCATGCCCCTGCTTCTCTTGTTCCTTCAGCAGCTTGCAGAGCATGCAGTTTTGATTCTGCTGTTCTTCCTTAAGTTGATCCATAGCTTCTTGCAACTTGGTGACAGATGCTTCTAGGCGGGTCCAGTAGTCAATTTCAGGGATTTCTGGGAAGAACTCCTGTGCCCTCCTTTTGATGGAGTTGTCTTGCACTTGTTGTCCTTCCATTGACTTCTTGGTGATTGGGTGTTCGATTGGGATGAATTCATCTACTCCCATCCTCACCCCAGCATCTTTACATAGCAGAGAAATTAAGCTTGGTTATGCCAGTTTGGCTTCAGTGGAGTTCTTGTTTGCAATTGTGTAAATCTCACAAGAAATCAGATGATAAATCTCCACTTTGTTTTCCAGCATAATACAATGAATCATCACCGCTCTTTTGACAGTGACCTCAGAGCGGTTGCTAGTGGGCAGTATGGAACGCCCAATGAAGTCCAACCAGCCTCTTACGACTGGTTTGAGATCTCCTCTCTTGAGTTGGTTTGGGACACCTTTTGAATTGGTTATCCACTTAGTTCCAGGGAGGCATATGTCCTCTAGAACTTGGTCCAACCCCTTATCTTCTCTCACCATTCTCCTATTAAAGGATTCTGGATCATCTTGTAGTTGAGGCAATTTGAAGAGCTCTCTTATTTTGTCTAGATGGAAGTAAATAATCATTCCTCTGACCATGGTCGATAGGTATGGAAGGCGGTTCTAGTTATTCTCTGCTTATCTGTCAGCCACAGATTTGAATAGAATTCCTGAACCATGTTTCTTCCAAGCTTTGTTTCAGGATTAGCTAGAATTTCCCATCATCTTTTTCGAATTTGCTCTTGGATCTCCAGATATTCGTCTTCATTCAGATTGAATTTAACTTCCGGGATGATTGATCTTAGACCCATTATTTTATGGTAATGGTCTGCATGTTCTTTGGTGAAGAACCTCTCTTGATTCCAAAGACTCTTTGGAATATTCTCTTTCTTGCCTCTTGAATTGGTTTGTTTTTCCTTAGGAGCCATGATCTTGATGAGTCTTAGCTCAGTGATCACGGAAAAATATATCAAACTTAGAGGTTTGCTTGCCCTCAAGCAAAAGAAAGGAAAGGGGAGAGAGAGAGGAGGAGAGGCAAATTCGAATGAGGTGGAGATGAGGGGATGGCCGAATGTGTATTTATAAGTGGAGGGGAGGGATTTCAAAAATTTTGAAAAAGGTATGTCATAAAGATATGATTGGTGGAATAAAATAGAATCATGATATGAAAAAGATGAAATTTTTAATTGAAAAAGATATAAAGAGGTTAAATCTGAAAATTTGTTTATGCATTTAAGAAAGAAGAGATGATATGATGAGTTTGAAAAGATTTGGAAAGAAATTGAAAAGATACTTGAGTTTTTGAAGAAGATTTGGGAAGGATATGAAGGTAATTTGAAAAGAGATTTAGAAAAGTGTTGAGTTTTTTTAAAATTGAGGGTGAATGATGAAAGTTTGAAACATGTTTATGCAGAAAATTATGAGTCAAAACATAAAAATTAGAAAAATTTTGAAGTGGAAAACAAAATCTTCTCCCCCTGTCTTTCTGGCGTTAAACGCCCAGAATGGTACCCATTCTGGTGTTTAACACCCATAAGTTGGCCATTGTGGGCGTTTAACGCCCAGCCAGGTACCCTGGCTGGCGTTAAACGCCAGAAATCCTTTGTTACTGGGCATTTTCTGAACGCCCAGGATGCTGCAATTCTGGCGTTAAACGCCCAGAATGGTACCCATTCTGGTGTTTAACGCCCAAAATGGTACCTTTACTGGCGTTAAACGCCCAGAATGATACCCATTCTGGCGTTTAACGCCCAAAATGCTCCTTACTGGCGTTTTCTTGCCAGTGAGCTCCTTTTTTTCTCTGCTTTTTGCGCTGAATCTTTTTGTAACTCTGTGAATTTCTTCAATTTTGATGGTTAATCTTGAAGAGAATTTATATTAAACTTCTCTAAGTATTAAGTAAAACAAATAACCTGCTAATGGCTGGGTTGCCTCCCAGCAAGCGCTTCTTTATTGTCTTTAGCTGGACCTTGACTAAGCTTTATTCAAGCCTCAGTTTTGAGCATTGTTGCTCAAAATTGCTTTCAAGATAATGTTTGATTCTCTGTCCATTAACAATGAACTTTTTATCAGAATCAATATCCTGAAGCTCAACATATCCATACGGTGATATACTTGTGATCACATATGGTCCCCTCCACCGGGATTTCAATTTCCCGGGAATAGTCTGAGCGTAGAGTTAAATAACAGAACCCTCTGTCCTAGTTCAAAGACTCTAGATGACAGTTTCTTGTCATGCCACTTTTTTGCTTTCTCCTTATAAATTTTAGCATTTTCAAAAGCATTGAGTCTGAATTCCTCTAGCTCATTCAGCTGGAGCAACCTTTTCTCTCCAGCTAACTTAGCATCCAGGTTTAGGAATCTGGTTGCCCAATAGGCCTTACGTTCCAGTTTCACGGGCAAATGACAGGTCTTGCCATACACAAACTGGTATGGAGAGGTTCCTATAGGAGTCTTGAATGCTGTTCTGTATGCCCACAGAGCATCATCCAAGCTTTTTGCCCAATCCTTTCTACCAGCAATTACAGTCCGTTCCAGGATTCTTTTTAGTTCTCTATTAGAGACTTCAGCCTGCCCATTTGTCTGTGGATGATATAGAGTTGCTACTTTGTGGCTAATTCCATATTGGACCATAGCAGAGTATAGCTATTTATTGCAGAAATGAGTACCCCGTCACTGATTAGTACTATGGGGATGCCAAATCTGCTGAAGATATGTTTCTGGAGGAATTTCAGTATGGTCTTAGTATCATTAGTGGGTGTGGCAATTGCTTCTACCCATTTAGATACATAGTCTACTGCCACCAGAATGTAAGTGTTTGAGTATGATGGTGGGAAGGGACCCATGAAGTCAATACCCCATACATCAAACAACTCAATCTCTAAGATTCCTCGTTGAGGCATGGCATAACCATGGGGCAAGTTGCCAGCCCTTTGGCAACTGTCATAGTTACGCATAAACTCTCAGGCATCTTTATAGAGAGTAGGCCAGTAGAAGCCACATTGGAGGACCTTAGTGGCTGTTCGCTCACCTCCGAAATGTCCTCTATACTGTGATCCATGGCAGTGCCATAGGATCTTCTGTGCCTCTTCTCTGGGTACGCATCTGCGGATCATTCCGTCTGCACATCTCTTAAAGAGATATGGTTCATCCCATAAGTAGTACTTTGCATCTGAAATTAGTTTTTTCGTCTGCACCCTGCTGTACTCTTTGGGTATGAACCTCACATCTTTATAATTTGCAATGTCTGCAAACCATGGTGCTTCCTGAATGGCGAAAAGTTGCTCATCCAGAAAGGTTTCAGAGATCTCAGTAAGAGGGAGGGACGCCCCTGCTACTGGTTCTATCCGGGACAGGTGATCAGCTACCTGGTTCTCTGTCCCTTTTCTGTCTCTTATTTCTATATCAAACTCTTGCAGAAGCAACACCCATCTTATGAGCCTGGGTTTTGAATCCTGCTTTGTGAGTAGGTATTTAAGAGCAGCAAGGTCAGTATACACAATCACTTTTGAACATACTAAATAGGATCTAAACTTGTCAATGGCATAAACCACTGCAAGTAACTCTTTTCTGCGGTTGTGTAATTCTTCTGTGCATCATTTAAAACGCGGCTAGCATAGTAAATGACATGCAGAAGCTTGTTATGCCTCTGTCCCAACACTGCACCAATGGCATGGTCACTGGCATCACACATTAGTTCGAATGGTAATGTCCAGTTTAGTGCAGAGATGACTGGTGCTGTGACCAGCTTAGCTTTCAGGGTCTCAAACGCCTGCAGACACTCTGTGTCAAACACAAATAGCGTGTTAGCAGCTAGCAGATTGCTCAGAGGTTTTGCTATTTTTGAAAAATCCTTTATAAACCTCCTATAGAATCCTGCATGCCCTAGAAAGCTTCTGATTGCTTTTACATTTGCAGGTGGTGGTAATTTTTCAATTACCTCAACCTTAGCTTGATCCACCTCTATTCCCTTGTTTGAAATTTTATGCCCAAGGACAATTCCTTCAGTCACCATAAAGTGACATTTTTTCTAGTTTAAAACTAGGTTGGTCTCTTGGCATCTTTTCAGAACAAGTGCTAAATGGTCAAGACAGGAGCTAAATGAGTCTCCAAATACTGAGAAGTCATCCATGAAGACTTCCAAAAATTTTTCCACCATATCAGAGAAAATAGAAAGCATGCACCTCTGAAAGGTTGCAGGTGCATTGCACAGACCAAAAGGCATCCTTCTGTAGGCAAATACTCTAGAAGGACATGTGAATGCTGTTTTCTCTTGATCCTGAGGATCTACTGCAATTTGGTTGTAGCCCGAATAGCCATCCAAAAAGCAGTAATAGTTATGACCTGCTAGTCTTTCTAGCATCTGGTCTATGAATGGTAAAGGACAATGATCCTTTCTGGTGGCTGTATTGAGCCTTCTGTAGTCAATACACATACGCCACCCTGTAACTGTTCTTGTAGGAACCAGTTCATTCTTTTCATTGTGAACCACTATCATGCCTCCCTTTTTGGGTACAACTTGGACAGGGCATACCCAGGGGCTATCAGAAATAGGATAAATAATCCCAGCCTCTAGTAACTTAGTGACCTCTTTCTGCACCACCTCCTTCATGGCTGGATTTAGCCGCCTCTATGGTTGAACCACTGGCTTAGCATCATCCTCCAATAGGATCTTGTGCATACATCTTGCTGGGCTAATGCCCTTAAGATCACTTATGGACCACCCAAGAGCTGTCTTGTGTGTCCTTAGCACTTGAATTAGTGCTTTCTCTTCCTGTGAATTTAAAGCAGAGCTTATGATCACTGGAAAAGTGTCACCTTCTCCCAGAAATGCATATTTCAGGGATGGTGGTAGTGGTTTGAGCTCGGGTTTAGGAGGCTTATCCTCTTCTTGAGAAATTTTCAGAGGTTCTTTTATTTTCTCTGATTTATCGAGATCAGGCTGAACATCTTTAAAGATGTCCTCTAGCTCTGATTCGAGACTTTCAGTCATATTGATCTCTTCCACCAAAGAGTCAATAATATCAGTGCTCATGCAGTCATTTGATGTGTCTGGATGCTGTATAGCTTTGACAGCATTTAACTTGAACTCATCCTCATTGACTCTCAGGGTCACTTTCCTTTTTGTACATCAATAAGAGTTCGTCCAGTTGCTAGGAAAGGTCTTCCTAGAATGAGAGTTGCACTCTTGTGCTCCTCTATTTCCAGCACTACAAAGTCAGTGGGAAAGGCAAATGGCCCAACCTTGAGAATCATGTCCTCAATTATGCCTGATGGATATTTAATGGAGCCATCAGCAAGTTGAAGACATATCCGGGTTGGTTTGACTTCTTCAGTCAAGCCAAGCTTTCTGATAGTGGATGTAGGTATTAGATTGATACTTGCTCCAAGGTCACACAGAGCTGTCTTGGTGCAAGCACCCTCTAATGTGCATAGTATCATAAAGCTTCCTGGATCTTGAAGCTTCTCTGGTAAGTTTTTCAGAATGACTGCACTGCATTCTTCAGTGAGAAACACCTTTTCAGTTTCTCTCTAATCCTTCTTATGACTTAAGATCTCTTTCATGAACTTAGCATAAGAGGGTATTTGCTCAAGTGCCTCTGCAAATGGGATCTTTATCTCAAAAGTCCTGAGATAGTCTGCAAAGCGAGCAAATTGTTTATCCTGCTCCACTTGGCAGAGTTTCTGAGGATAAGGCATCTTGACTTTATATTCTTCAACCTTAGTTGCTGCAGGTTTATTCCGTATAGAGGTGGTTGGAGAAGCCTTCTTAGAGGGGTTACTAATGCACGGAAGCCTGTCTCTTAACAAATCTCCCTCGGCAAGTATACCGAATTGTCGTCAAGTAATAACTCACAAAAGAGTGATGTCGAATCCCACAGGGATTGATTGGTCAAGCAAATTTAATTGGAGGAATGTTCTAGTTGAGCTAAGCAGAATTTGGTTTGAGAGTTGCAGGAAATTAAATGGCGGGAAAGTAAATAGCAGAAAATGTAAATGCTGGAAATAAAGAGCTGAAAATAAATGACGGAAAGTAAATTGCAGAATCTTAAACGGGAATGGGGAAGATGATCATAGAAGTAATTGGCAGAAATTAAAGAGAATGGGCCAAAACTTGCTTATTTCCTAAGAAAATGCATGAAACTACCTTAAAACCATAAAGAAAAGGTCAGTGAAACTGGCCAAAATGCCCTGGTATCACAACACCAAACTTAAAGCTTTCTTATCCCTAAGCAAGTACTGGAACAAGAGAATGATGAATGAAATGACAAGATGAATGAATCATTATTGTGGAAGTCATGTTCTTGATTTTATGGGGTTTCATGCATAGCAACTTAGGTTCATTCCTTTACTGGCTTTCAGACCTTTATCATGCCTTGGAATACTCACTTGATTGCACCCTTTGAGACTTTTATTTATTGATCCCTTTGTCTTTCCAAGGTTTATTTCATCCTTAGGCTAAGTGTTCTGTGAGGGGGCGACTCTTTAAGATAAGCTTTCAGCCAACATTCCCGAACCAGTTGGTTCAAGGTGCTGGTTGTTGAAACACCCCTAAGGACTTACTCCCTCAAGTCTCTCTCCCCCATACATGCACACCACAGGCACATGGTTTGTTATTTTCTTTCCTTGAGGTCTTGGTGTCCAGCACCTCTTTGGGTTGCTAAATGTTCTATAGCAAGGTTGCTCTTGATAGTGGATTTTCAGTTGATAATCCCGGGTTAGTTAACCCAAGTTACCAAGTGATGAAGCACTCCTAAGAACTTATTCACCCAAGCAGATCCTTGGTACAAGAGCACCACAGACACATCCCTCAAGTTTCAAGCCCTTGGTGCCTAGCCTTATTCTTTATTAACTTTTCTTTCTTTTTCAACTCTTATTGTTCTTTTCCTTTTTCTTATTAGGATCTTATTATTTAGCTAGTCTCATGGGGTGTGTTTCAAGTATATGATTCAGGACAAATAGTTGCCTTCCCACCTTATTGGTGAACCAACTTAGCTAAGTGATTACTACACCACAAATTTAAGGACCTACTCCACAATTTGAACATCACTCTGGTCTTTCATAACATCTCCTTTTTTTTTATTTAGCTTAAAAGGACAAGCATACAATAAGCAAGATGAAAATGAAAACAGGCAACTTGAACCAGCAAGCATAGACCTAAGTAAGGAGAATACTAAAGACAGAATTGAAATTTCTAAACTACCATGGAAGCATGTTCTATTTCATACATGATTTTCTTTATTTAAAAGACTTGAAAAAGAAAGATGGAACAATGAGGGAACTCCACCACCTTTTACTCATGGGGTTGTTCATGCTCTCCCTCCTGTTTGTCCTCCTTGTGTTTTTCTTGAGTGCTTGCACTCCCACTTCCCTTGCTTTTTCCAATCAACTACTTCCAGAAGCCAGCATCTTCCATCTTCTTTTTCAATGTTTCCTTCTGCTGTTTCACCTTTCTTTCCTCTTGTTCTGTGAGATCTTTTTAGACCTCATCATACCTAGGGATTGGAGAGTGTAGATTATGCATATGACTAGACATATAGTTCAACTTGGCTTGAGTGTTTATGTTGAACTCCTCCCTATGTAGTTGCCGTCCTTCATTAAGTACACTGAACTCATTGAATGCCTTCGTCTGAGCTAGCTGGCGTTGGTTGAGTTCTTGAAGGCGTTTATCTTGACGCTCTTGCCTTTTAGTTACTTGATTGATGGCTTGAGTGAGCTTGGAATAATGTTCCATTTGCTGTTTCTGCCACTCCCCTTGTTGATTCATCCAATTAGAAAGGAGTTCTTCTTGATGATCCATCCTTTGGGATTGAATGTGTAGTTGTTGCTCTTGCCCTTCCATATATCTCCTTGCCAAGTCCTCAATGGCTCCTTGAATGTGTCCCAGATTTATATTGGTTGGATCATAGTACTCTTCTTGCTGATATTCTTCCTGTTGAGGTTCTTCTTGGTGAGGTTCTTCTTGTGGTGTTCTTCTCCCTATTTGAGGCCTTCTTTGTTGTTGGGCGGGTGTCACATACGTTATACGCTGGAGTGTAACCATCCTTCCAGGGTTTACCCAAGTTGGATTGCTGTCCTCGAAGACTACCTTGGCTTTCGTACACAGCCTAAGGATGGTGCTGGGGAACCAAAGTCTAGCACCTGGATCATTCTTCTCGGCTGATTCTTGAATCTCCTCAGCTATAATTTCATTCACATTGATGCCTCCACCCTTTACTAAGCAGTGTACCATAGTAGCTCGAGTAACGTTGACCTCAGAATTATTTGCAGCTGGGAGGATAGATCTCCTCACAAGTTCAAACCATCCCTTGGCTTCCGGGATGAGGTCTCCTCTCCTGATGAACCGAAGTCTTCTATCTGAATACCTTTCCCAGTCAGATCCTATAACAAACATATCATTCACAATTTCTTCAAGTTCATCATTGTTGGGGCCATTACTTATTCTCACATGATAACTGGGCTCATCAAAATGTGGTGATTTCAGCTGAAGAACCCTTGTTATGGCATTGGGGCTGAAGTCCACCTCTGTTCCTCTCACGTAACTTTGAAGGTGGGGGCCTTGGTTTTGTCTTCTTTGACCACATTTGCATAGAATTCTTTGATGAGGTTTTCATTTATCTTTGCTTTTGGGTTCGTGAGCCTTTGCCAACCCCTTTATTCGATCTTCTCTCGAATCTGTGGGCATTCATCTTCGTTGAACTGGAATGTTAACTCAGGCAATATCTTTTTGAGCTTTATCCGTTCAAATTCACGTTCATGGAATGCAGTTTTGAATTTCCCTTCATCAAAAGGGTTGCTCTCAACCGGTTCCTTTCTCTTTTGCCTCTTGGAGCTTGATGATGCCATGAATGATTTTTGAAAAGTGAAGGTGTCGAGGTTAGTGATGAGTGGTGGAATTCGGTTGGGTTTGGATAGGGTGTAGCTTGGAGAATTGTACTTCGAGAGTGAGAAGTTTGAAGAAGTGGTTGCTGGAATGTGAAGGGAAGTACGGACTAGGAATCACTTATATAGGGAAATGATGAGTAAATGAAAGGTGTGGATTGATGGGGTGGTTGTGTGATGGACGGATGGGGTTTTGCATGAGCACAAGGATCATCAACTTTATGATGGGGTTGGTTCAGTTTCCAAGCTTGTTCTCCTTCCAATGTTGCATGGCAACAATTTCCAATGCAATTCCCCTGGAGACACGTGTATAGTCTTCTCTTTTTGTGGTGGCCGAACCCTTCAATTGTCCCATCAATTCTCCTACAAAATAAAATAAATGTGATTAAAAGAAAACTTGTGGAAAGTGGCGGCAAAATTTAAAAAGAAGAGAATAACTACTTTTTAAAGTTTTTGTTTCTAATTACTAAGTGCTGTTCATGAGTGCAAACCAACTGACTAACTGAATATCCATGTATGCAACGTTGGCGACACCAAACTTAGTTTGGTGCTATGTGGTGTAAAAGATTTGTTCAAGGATCTAAGAGTGACATGATATGGGTTACATTTATGTTCTCTTAGTGTGCCCTGAACACCAAACTTGTTCTTCACTATATGTTGCACAAAAGGGCTCATTCAAGTGCATGTCGAAGTTGATTTGAAATTCATGAACCTTGCTTTATTAACTACTTTAAAAGCATGTAAAACATGGGTTGCCTCCCATGAAGCGCTTCTTTAGCGTCACTAGCTTGACGTTCTGCCTTTGTCATGGTGGTTGGTAATACTTCAGATCTTCCCCTCTTGTAGTAAACCTATATCCATTGGCTTCATCAATGATCTCTAAATGTTCTAGGGAGAGAACTTTGTTAATGGTGAAAACCTTAGGTAACTGAGATGGGATGGTGGGAATATGAGGTGGGATATCTAGGAAGTAAGCTGAGATCACTTTATCCCCTGGAGAGAAATCTTCTGTAGGGATCTTTTTGTTCCTCTATCTCCTTGGTATCTTCTTCTTTGTTTCTTTTGCTGTTATCCTGCTCTTTATGGTCTCTTTTCCTAGGAGGATTTTGTTGCTGGTCCCATATGATTCTGGTGGTTTTGGCTCAACTTGAGTTTCCTTTAGCTGTGACAGCTGCTGATTATTTTGTTCATCACCCAAAGGAATTCCTGAGTGTACAGCTTATGCCTCAATGCTTGTTTCTCCCACCATTGCTCTGTCATGCTCTGTCCTTAGTTTCTTACCTTCCTGACTTGCTTCTTGTGAGGGTTTGAAGACATTGAAGGTGAGTTGTTCGTCATGTACCCTCATTATTAGCTCTCCTCGCTCCACATCTATGAGCGCTCTGGCTGTAGCTAAGAATGGTCTTCCCAATATGATTGGGTGAAGATGACTTTCTTCCATTTCCAGTATGACAAAGTCTGTGGGAAGGAAGTAGTTCCCAACCTTCACCAGCACGTTTTCAACCACTCCTATTGCTTGTTTTTGAGTTTTGTCCGCCAGCCTGATGACTACGTCTGTGGGCATCAGCTCATTGATTTGCAGCCTCTTCATAAGGGATAAAGTCATTAAGTTGATGCTTGCTCCCAGATCACAGAGTCCTTTATCAAACATTATTTCTCCTATGGCACAGGGGATGTGAAAACTCCCTGGGTCCTTCTTTTTTGTAGGCAGCTCTAGTTGAATGAGAGCACTGCACTCCTTATTCATCACTATGGTTTGTCCTCCCTTGAGTGAGCTTTTCCTGGTCAGTAGCTCCTTCATGTACTTAATATATGAGGGCATTTGTTGGAGGGCCTTGATGAATGGTATGTTTACATGGAGAGATGCAAATATGTCAAGAAACCTTGAGTATATTCTCTTCTCTACACCACCATTGAGTAATTGGGGAAAGGGTGCATAGAGTCTCAGCAGCTCCTTCTGTGTAATTGTGGTTTCTTGATGATTCTCTTCCTGCTTTTCTGCTGATGTATCTTCAGGTTGTTCTGATGGTTTGTTCGGCTCTTCCTCAGTCTCTGTGTGGAGTGTTGGTGAGCTGCATTGTTGTTGGGGTTGTGGCGTCTCTGATCTTGGCCTTGATCTTGTTGATTTCCCCACCCAAAGTTTGGGTGGTTCCTCCAACCAGGATTATATGTTTTGGAGTATGGGTCATGGTGCTGCCTAGGTGAATTTCCAATGTAGTTGGCTTATTCCTGATCACCCTCTGCTTCTTCATTCACTCCTTCTTGGGTTGCTGCTGAAGTGGTGATTGCTGCTACTTGATTCCTCTCCATCTTCTTGGTGAGGTCAGCTAATTGCTTGGTAATCATCTTGTTTTGAGCTAGCAGTGCATCCACATTGTTCAGCTCCATCATTCTTCTAGTGTTGCCTGTTTCAGAAGCATAGAAGTAGTCATTCTCTGCTACAGTCTCAATGACATCTATGGCTTCTTCAATGGTCTTCTTCTTGTTCAGAGATCCCCCGGATGAGTGGTCTACTACCTTCTTTGATTCATACGAAAGGCCTTCATAGAAAATGTGTAACTGCACCCATTCATTGAACATATCTGGCGGGCATCTTCTTGTCAGGTGTTTAAACCTCTCCCATGCTTCATATAGAGTCTCACCATCCTGCTGCCTGAATGTTTGTACCTCAGCTCTCAACCTGTTGATCCGTTGATGAGGATAGAATCTTGCCAAGAACTTGTTCACCACATCTTCCCAGGTTGCTAAACTCTCATTTGGAAAGGATTCCAGCCATTTAGATGCTTTGTCCTTGAGTGAGAAGGGAAACAGAAGTAGTCTATAGGTATCAGGATGAACATCGTTAGACTTCACAGTATCGCATATCCTCAGGAAGGTGGTTAGATGTTGATTGGGGTCTTCTTGGACACTTCCTCCAAATGAACAATTGTTCTGAACAAGGGTGATGAGCTGTGGCTTTAGTTCAAAGTTGTTGGCATGTATGGTTGGCCTTTGGATGCTACTTCCATAGTTTCCTGGGTTTGGATTGATGTAAGAACCCAGAACTCTTCTCTCTTGTCCAGCCTGATGCGCTGGACCATCTCTGCCATGGTTGTGAGCCTCTTCTTCATGATGGTTCTCCATATTCTTCTCCATGTCTGGTTCAAAGTACTCTTCCTCTTTCTCAGTACCAACTACTCTCTTTCCTCTTGCTTCCCTCCTTAATCTAAGGAAGGTCCTCTCAGGTTCAGAATCAAAAGAAGTTGAAGCCCCGCTTCTTCTACCTGTCATACAACCAACAAGGCAAAAGCAAGAAAGATAGATGCAGACATTAATTTCTACAAAAATGCTGTTAGCGTGAGTGATGCAATATATCAAACAGTTAGGGGGTTAGTGACTGAATTGTAAACAACTAAGGATGAAGATTGAAAGCTTTCTAGTAAAATCAAGAGAAAAAAAAGAAGAAGAATAATGAAAACTATTATTGATCCATCAAATCAAAACAGAGCTCCCTAACCCAATGAAAGAGGTTTAGTTGTTCATAGCTCTGGGAATGGAAAGCAAAGATGGAGAGTACATTCTGAAAGTTAAACTAGAAGTGCAGAGAAAGTAAAATACAGAGAGTAATTCTAATAATGACAAAAGCTTCCTTTTCTAGTTCAAAGCTCTCCCTATTTATACTATTCTTCTGATCTTCTAGTTTGCTCTTCAAGTCTTGGATATGGGCCTTTGGATCTTGAGTTGAAGCAGTTATCTTCTTCAGTGGGCTCAGCTTTACTTGTAGAGAAAGTGTGAAGTAGTCAGGGACTTTAGCTTAGGGCGTTAGTGGTGTTAACGTTAAGTGAAAATATGGGGTTGAGAGCGTTAGTGACAATCACCTTTTTCACTAACGTT
>NC_029792.2:31905930-31911348 GCF_000816755.2 Arachis ipaensis
GTTGAAGCCCTGCTTCTTCTACCTGTCATACACCCAATAAGGTACAAGCAAGAAAGATAGATGCAGACAATATTTTCTGCAGAAATGCTGTTAGTGTGAGTGATGTAATATATCAAATAGTTAGTGGGTTAGTGAACTGAATGGTAAATAACTAAGAAAATGGGTAGGGGGAAGGGAAGAGAATAACTGATCAGAAAGTAAATTACTCAAATTAACTTAAATCAAACAAAAGAAAAAAAAATTCTCAATCTAGTTATCCACCAATTTAATCATTGTTGATACAAAATCAATCCCCGGCAACGGTGCCATAAACTTGATGCACGGAAACTTGTCTCTTAACAAATCTCCCTCAGCAAGTATACCGAATTGTCGTCAAGTAATAACTCACAAAAGAGTGAGGTCGAATCCCACAGGGATTGATTGGTCAAGCAACTTTAATTGGAGGAATGTTCTAGTTGAGCTAAGCAGAATTTGGTTTGAGAGTTATAGGAAATTAAATGGCGGGAAAGTAAATAGCAGAAAATGTAAATGCTAGAAATAAAGAGCTGAAAATAAATGACGGAAAGTAAATTGCAGAATCTTAAACGGGAATGGGGAAGATGATCATAGAAGTAAGGATGAAGATTGAAAGCTTTCTAGTAAAATCAAGAGAAAAAAAAGAAGAAGAATAATGAAAACTATTATTGATCCATCAAATCAAAACAGAGCTCCCTAACCCAATGAAAGAGGTTTAGTTGTTCATAGCTCTGGGAATGGAAAGCAAAGATGGAGAGTACATTCTGAAAGTTAAACTAGAAGTGCAGAGAAAGTAAAATACAGAGAGTAATTCTAATAATGACAAAAGCTTCCTTTTCTAGTTCAAAGCTCTCCCTATTTATACTATTCTTCTGATCTTCTAGTTTGCTCTTCAAGTCTTGGATATGGGCCTTTGGATCTTGAGTTGAAGCAGTTATCTTCTTCAGTGGGCTCAGCTTTACTTGTAGAGAAAGTGTGAAGTAGGCAGGGACTTTAGCTTAGGGCATTAGTGGTGTTAACGTTAAGTGAAAATGTGGGGTTGAGAACGTTAGTGACAATCACCTTTTTCACTAACGTTCCTAACCCAAAGTGGTCCACGTTAACTTCAACGTTAGTGGCACTAATGTGACCACTAACGTTGACCCTTGGCCCTTCGCAAACGTTACTGGGGTTTACCTTTTTCAATAACGTTGAGAGTACCCCTTTCTCCCTACGTTAAAGTTCACGTTAGAATAGTTAACGTGGCCTTTAACGTAGGCTTGCCAAATCTTCGAGAGTGTTAGTGACACTTACCTTTGTCACTAATTCTTCAGAAAGCCCCTACTTCCCACGTTAGAGTTAACGTTAACTAGGTCAACATGACTTCTAATGTGGTATTGATAGCCATCTCCAACGTATTATTGATCCATCAAATCACAACAGAGCTCCCTAACCCAATGAAAGGGGTTTAGTTGTTCATAGCTCTGGGAATGGAAAGCAAAGATGGAGAGTACATTCTGAAAGTTAAACTAGAAGTGCAGAGAAAGTAAAATACAGAGAGTAATTCTAATAATGCCAAAAGCTTCCTTTTCTGTATTTCAAATCTACTCCTATATATACTACTCTTCTGATCTTCTTACTCACGTAAGGTATTACTTGGACGACCCAATGCACTTGCTGGTTAGTGGTACGAGTTGTGAAAAGTGTGATTCACAATTCGTGCACCAGTGAGTGTTACTAACGTTGGTGATTCTTGCTCCATCCATGTTAGAGTCCATGTTAACTAGGTTAACGTGGCTTTTAACGTGGCCAATATGGGCTTAATCCAATGTTAGTGACAAAGGTGAGTGTCACTAACGTTGGCATCATCTTCTTCTTCCACGTTAGAGCTCATGTTAACTAAGTTAACGTGGCTCTTAACGTGGCCAATTGCCCCTTTTGGAACGTCAGTGGCACTTACTTTTACCACTAACATTGGAGTTCTACTTCTCTTCCACGTTAGCTTCCACGTTAGCATAGTTAACGTGGCAACTGACGTGGGCTATGATGGCTCACGAAGGCGTTATTGGCAATCACTTTCCTCATTAACGTTGCAAGCTAGCCTTCATTCCACGTTAGTGGTCACGTTAGCTAGACTAACGTGGCTACTAACGTGGTTCTTCCTTACTTCCTTTATCCTGAAATCAAGCAATAAAGTGCATCAAAGCTCTAATCCAAGTTATGAGACGTGCATCATTCAATTTATCCTTTAATTCATGCATAATTCTCATGAAATCATGTAAAATTCACAATGTTTGCTTGAATCAAGATGTAAGTGATTATTTACCCAAAACTTGCTTATTTCCTAAGAAAATGCATGAAACTACCTTAAAACCATAAAGAAAAGGTCAGTGAAACTGGCCAAAATGCCCTGACATCAGTTACTATCAGCACTTGCAGGTGTCTGATCCCTCACTGGCGTTTGAACGCCAGGATTGGGTGCTGGATGGGCGTTTAACGCCAGCTTCCCCCTCTTTTCTGGCATTTAAACGCCAGAACTGGGCAAGGAATGGGCGTTCAACGCCAACTTTTCTCCCTTTTCTGGCGTTTGAACACCAAAAGTGGGCATCCACTGGGCGTTTGACACCAATCTTTCACCCTTTTCTGGCATTTGAACGCTAGAATTATTCCTCTCTGGGCTCTTGCTGTCCTCAGAGGGATTTTGGGCAGTAGTTTGGTCATCCTCTGTCAGTTGTTCCTTTCTTGGCTTTCTGCTACTTTGAGCTGATTTATTCAATGTCTTCCCGCTCCTTAATTGGACAGCTTGGCATTCTTTTGTTATCTGTGTAGATAGCTGCTGTCTTGTCTGATTCAATTGTGCTTCCATATTCTTGTTAGCATTTTTAGTGTCTTGGAGCATCTCTTTAATTTCTGATAATTGTTTTGTCATAAGGAATAATGCTGATTAAGTTCAACAATCTGTTCTTGAGGATTAGGATCAGTAGTTACTATTCTAGCCTCTTCTTTTATAGAGGACTCACTGCTTGAGTACAGATGCTGATTTCTAGCAACCGTATCTATGAGTTCTTGAGCTTCTTCAATCATTTTCCTCATGTGTATAGATCCACCGGCTGAGTGGTCTAGAGACATCTGAGCTTTTTCTGTAAGCCCATAGTAGAAGATGTCTAACTGTACCCACTCTGAAAATCTTTTAGAGGGGCATTTCCTTAGCATCCCTCTGTACCTCTCCTAGGCATTATAAAGGGATTCATGATCCTCTTGTTTAAAGCCTTGGATGTCCAGCCTCAGCTGTGTCATCCTTTTTGGGGGGGTAAAATTGATTCAGGAATTTGTCTGATAACTGTCTCCATGTTTTTATGCTTGCTGTGGGTTGGTTATTTAACCACCTTTTAGCTTGATCTTTTATAGCAAATGGAAACAGTAACAATCTGTAGACATCCTGATCTACTTCTTTATCATGTACTGTGTCAGCAATTTGTAAGAACTGTGCCAAAAACTCAGTAGGTTCTTCTTATGGAAGACCAGAATACTGGCAATTTTGCTGCACCATGATAATGAGCTGAGGATTTAGCTCAAAACTGCTTGCTTTGATGGGAGGTATACAGATGCTACTCCCATATGCAACTGTAATGGGGTTAGCATATGACCCCAGAGTCCTTCTGGACTGTTCATTTCCACTTATGTCCATGATGGAGAAAAGGGAATTGATATGAATTACAAATAAATTATATTTTAAAATTTTTATTTTATTTAATTAAAAATAACCGAATAAAATAAAATGAAATAAATGAAAAATAAAATAAAAGTTTCGAAAATTAAGAGAAAAAGTAAAAAGATAAATAAATAATTCGAATGCTAAAATGGCTAATTAATTAAAAATATTTGAAAAATTCTGGATATGATTTTTGAAAATTAGAAGAAAATGGAATAAAAACAAATTGAAAACTAAATTAATTAATTAATTAAAAAGATTCTGAAATTAGCAATCAAAAAGATATGATTGAAAATTATTTTGAAAAAGATATGATTGAGAATATATGATTGAAGAAATTAAAAAGATTTGATTTTTGAAAAAGATTTGAAAAGATCAATTTTTTTGAAATTAGAATTTTGACTTGACTAAAAAAAGATATGATTTTGAAAATCTTTGACTAAATTAATGCAAAATTTCAAAAATTATCAGTAAAATAAGGAAAAGATATTTTTTTTATTTTTGAATTTTAATGAGGAAAGAGAAAAATAACAAAATGACACTAAACTTAGAAATTTTAGATCAAAACAAAGAGAACAAACAAGAAAACTTTGAATGTCAAGATGAACACCAAGAACACTTGGAAGATCAAGATGAACACCAAGAACAAATTTTTGAAAAATTTTTAAGTAAATAAAAGCACAAGGGACACCAAACTTAAAATTTTTAGAAAATTAAACACAAATTTTCGAAAATTTAAAGGAAAACACAAAGAAGACACCAAACTTAAAAATTTTTAAAGATCAAGGAAGAACTAAGAACATGCAAATTCGAAAAATTAAAAGAAAATAAAAGCATGGAATTGACACCAAACTTAAAATATGAAACTAACTCAAATAAAAGACTCAAATTTAGTGACTCTAAACCAACAAAAATAATTTATTCCTAATCTAAGCAACAAGATAAACCGTCAGTTGTCTAAACTCGAACAATCCTCGGCATCGGTGCCAAAAACTTGGTGCACAAAATTACAATCACACTTTTGCAACTCCGCACAACTAACCAGCAAGTGCACTGGGTCGTCCAAGTAATACCTTCCGTGAGTAAGGGTCGATCCCACGGAGATTGTCGGCTTGAAGCAAGCTATGGTTATCTTATAACTCTTAGTCAGGATATCAAGAATTCTCAGATTTGATTGTAAAAAGTAAAAGAACATGAAATAAATACGTGTTATGCAGTAATGGAGAACAAGTTGAGGTTTTAGAGATGCTCTATCTTCTGAATCTCTGCTTTCCTACTGTCTTCTTCTTCATGCACGCAAGGCTCCTTCCATGGCAAGCTATATGTTGGTGGATCACCGTTGTCAATGGCTACCATCCGTCCTCTCAGTGAAAATGTTCCAAATGCGCTGTCACCGCACGGCTAATCATTTGTCGGTTCTCACTCATGTTGGAATAGGATCTATTGATCCTTTTGCGTCTGTCACTACACCCAGCACTCGTGAGTTTGAAGCTCGTCACAGTCGTCCCTTCCCAAATCCTACTCGGAATACCACAGACAAGGTTTAGACTTTTCGGATCTCAAGAATGGCCGCCAATAATTCTAGCCTATACCACGAAGGTTCCAATCTTAGATTAGAAACCCAAGAGATACACATTCAAGCTTGATTGCATGTAGAATGGAGGTGGTTGTCAGGCACGCGTTCATAGGTAAGAATGATGATGAGTGTCACG
>NC_029792.2:31911373-31921889 GCF_000816755.2 Arachis ipaensis
GTTCACCCGGGACCTTCACCTAAAGATGTGATTGATAAGATCGAATGAGTAAAAGACATTGGGATCCAGTGATCAAATGATATTTTTGATGAAAATCACTAAGTAGAACATTTAGTACTGTGAGATGTGTAAAGTATAACATAAAGATGCCGTACTCAGAGATTTGGGGTAACAACCCCCACTCCTCGAGACGACAAGAAGTACTTAATTACGTTAATGATGACAAAAGGTAGTGTGTGCTTGGGCTGAGCATTGAAGCTTTCATGTGTAGAGACCTTTCTTGGAGTTAAACGCCAGCTTTTGTGCCAGTTTGGGCGTTTAACTCCAGCTTTCATGCCAGTTCTGGCGTTTTGACGCTAGAATTTCTATGCTGACTTAGAACGCTGGTTTGGGCCATCAAATCTCGGACAAAGTATGGACTATTATATATTGCTGGAAATTCTAGGATGTCTACTTTCGAACACAATTGAGAGCGCGCCAATTGGGCTTCTGTAGCTCCAGAAAATCCACTTTGAGTGCAGGGAGGTCAGAATCCAACAGCATCTGTAGTCCTTTTTCAGCCTCTGGATCAGATTTTTGCTCAAGTCCCTCAATTTCAGCCAGAAAATACCTGAAATCATAGAAAAACACACAAACTCATAGTAAAGTCCAGAAATGTGATTTCATTCCTTGGCAAAAATAGCTAATCAACACTAGAGTGTCAATCATATGGTGCGGGCATGAGTCAAAAAGCCTCCAAAACTGTTCCCAATACTCGTATAGAGTTTCCATTTCACCTTGGACAATGCATGAAATTTCCTTCCTCAATCTATCCGTCACCTCTGGAGGAAAGAATTTATCTAGGAACTCTCTTCTAAGTAAATTCCAATCACTAACAATCTCATCGGACAAAGTGTAGAACCACTCTTTGGCTCTTCCCTTTAGAGAGAATGGGAAAGCAAACAACCAAATAGCAATTTCATCGGAACCTTCCTGCCTAGTTGTTGAATATACACCTTGAAAGTCTCTAAGGTGTCTAATAGGATCTTGAGCAGAGAGTCCTTGAAATTTAGGTAGAAGATTGATCAAGGCAGTTTTGAGTTCAAAATTAGCATTTAACTCTGGATGACGCACTTGAAGCGGTTGAAGAACAAAGTTCGGAGCACCGGCTTCCTTAAGAGTGACTCTCCTTGGAGCGGCCATCGTTTCGGTACCTAGATCAATAGAAGAAGTATTAGTAGTATCGATGAAAGAATAGATGCTTTCCTCCTCAAATGACGTTTCTGATTCAACCTCTGGTAAGGTTGGTGAATTGGTAGGAACCCTTTCACCACCTCCAAAGGCTAACCGTCTTCGAGCTTGACTAAGATGTGAGATAGTTCTCTCAATTTCCAGATCAAAGAGGCTAAGGTCGGATCCGATAGTGAATGCGTCATTCGATGAAAGAAGCATAGAGCTCATGACAACAAGATGTACTAAACAAAGCTTAATCCTAACTAACAATTAAACTAGCAAACAATCAAGGAAAAATGCAAGTATTCACATATCCACATATTTACACTAACCAATAACATGGCATACATATGCAACTCCCTGGCAACGGCGCCATTTTGATGAGCTATATTTTGTCAGTATAGAATTTTCCAATAGGATTATGTTGTGAGTATAGTCTAAACCAACAAGCTATAACGCATCAAACATAGAAAATGTGTGTCCACAATTCAAATCAATAACCAAGAGTATTAGTCCCGAGTCGTTCTCCCTAGGAGTTGCCCTAAGATGCACATCATTGGTTAGGAGTTCTCTTGGTGTTTGAGGTTGAATACAAGAAATGTAAACGAGCTTGCATAAAGGCAATGAACAAATAACAAGTAGGCTAAGGGACACAAGAAATTGAACTAAACAAGGGTGAATGACAATCAATCAATGTAAAAGCCTTGGTTAGGGTTGGGAATTGGAATCTCTATTCTCATTGCCTCCAACAATTGTGATAAGAATTGGTTATTGCTCCACTTAGTTAACCTCTAACTATGAAGGAAAGTCAAGTAGAGATAATCAATTTGAGTCCACAAGTCCTAGTCAAATCCTAAGGAAAGACTAGAGTTAGTGTCATTCAAATCAATTAGCAATTTTCAATTATCAATCAATAAAAGGCTTTGACCATTCAAGTGTCTCCAATTATTCAACCCCTAAGCCAAGAGTGAAAATCTACTCCATAGCTATAGTTGACATTTTCTCAAATATTTGGTGAACAAGAATGAAAGGCATTGTGAAATTGAGAAGAGAATTTGAATTCAAGCTATCTAACACAAGCAATCAACAATAATAAAGCAATTGACAACAATGAACATGAAATTCCTCAATGCATTAATAGAAATCAAAGTAACAAGATCCAAATCCAAGATCTACAATGCTAGAGTAACAAGAACACTAAATTGAGAGTAGAAGAATGAGATCTACAAACTAGAACAATGTAAAATTGAAATTAAATTCAGATCTAACCAAAGGATCCAAGTGAAGTTGGAATTGAGAAAGCCAAAACCTAGAGAGAAGTTAGAGTTTTTCTCTCTAGAAACATGAACTCCCAAAACTAACTAACTACCAAATTATCTAAATGTGTGTAATGTGTGAATTCCCTTCAATCCTTGGTCCCTTAAGGTCTTTTCCCTCCAAAATTCAGCTTAAAACTGGGCCTGAAGCTCCTCAGAAGTCGCCAGTCACGATTTCCCTAAAGAAGTCACGTGCCGAGCGTCACGCGTACGCATCGTCTGTGATTTTACGATCCACGCGTACGCGTCGATGAGAATTCCGCCCTGCCACGCGTATGCGTCTACGTTTGCGCGCCAATCCCAAATCTAGGTTCCCACGTGTGCACATCAGCTACGCATGCGCATCGATGCCAATGCTCCAAAGCTCTATTTTTCATGCTCCTTCCACTTATGCATGCTTCCTTCCTCTCTTCTAGACCATTCTTGCCCCTATAAACTCTGAAATCACTCAAAAAATAGATCACAGCATCGAATGGTAATAGAGAGAGATTAAAATATAACTTATTTAGGGCCTAAAAAGTATGTTTTCAATCATCAAGAAAAAATTAGGAAGGAGACATAAAACCATGCATTTTATATGGATAGGTGTGATAGAATGTTGATAGAACCCTCTAAATTCTACACAAAATAAACCCTAAAGTTGGGGTTCATCACTGAACTGATTCGGGATCTATCACATGAGTTGCATCAAAACTGTACTTCTGAAGTTGCGAAATGTGGAATACATCATGCAGGTTTGAAAGATGTGCTGGCAAAGCCATCTGATACACTATTGGCCCAATCCTCTTCAGAATTTGAAACAGACCAATGCAACGGAGATTCAATTTCTTTGTCTTTATCGCTCTACCCACACCCGTAGTTGGAATAACTTTTAAGAACACGTGGTCACCCTCTTTAAACTCTAAAGGCTTCTGCCTTCGATCAGCATATCTTTTCTGACGACTCTGAGCGGTAAGAATTTTGGCTCAGATCCTCTTAATATGTTCAGTCATCTCAGCCACCAAGTCGGGCCCTAACAAACTTGCCTCTTCAGTCCCATATCAACGTAGTAGGTATTGACACTTTCTTCTATTTAGAGCCTCATATGGAGCCATTTGATGCTCGCATGATAACTATTATTGTACACAAACTCTACTAGCGGTATATAGCAATCCCAACTCGCTGGTTGGTTCACCATACAAGCTCTCGACATATCTTCCAGAGTTTGAATTGTCCTCTCCAATTGACCATCGGTTTGAGGATGGTACGCCGTGCTTAGTCACAATTGAGCTCCAAACGCTTTCTAAGAAGCTCCCCAAAATCTTGAAGTGAATCGTGATTCTCTATCCGACACTATGGTCATAAGCAAACCATACTGTCTTACAATCTCCTTAATGTATAACCTTGCTAATTCCTCCAAAGAATAAGTCATACATATGCAATAAATGAGCAGACTTCGTCAGATGATCAACAATCACCCACACCGCATCAAATCTTGCTCTAGTCCTTGGCAAACCTGGTACAAAGTCCATGGCGATACCCTCCTACTTTCATTGTGGAATTTCAAGAGGTTGCAACGTCCCGAAAGGCCTTTGGTGTTCAACCTTCACCTTCTGACGTGTCAAACACTTAGATACATGTTTCTCCACGTCATTCTTTATTCCTGGTCACCAGAACATTGCCTTCAAATCGTGATACATTTTTGTGGTTCCAAGGTGAATCGAGAATCTGCCTTTGTCAACACTTCTTGTCTCAACTTCCCACATTTGGCATGCAGATCTTCTCCTTGTATCTCCGATAAACCCCAATTTTGTGGTTTATCTTGTACTTAATTTGGGGGATTTTATCAACTTATCTCACATTTATTCAATGAAATAGTATGGTTTTGTAATTCTCTCTGAATTTGTGCTTAAGAGTGAAAACATGCTTTTTAGGCCTTAAAATAGCTAAATTTAATTCACTTCAATTCCATTCGATGCCTTGATATGTTTGTTGAGTGATTTCAGATTCATAAGGCAAGTATTGGATGGAAGAAGTGAAGAGAAAAGCATGCAAGGTGGAGAATTCATGAAAAAACAAGGATTTAGAGTGCATACATCGACGCGCACGCGTGAAGATGAGGTCGCCAGGCGACTCTGATAAACCCATATTTTATGATATATTTTGTGCTTAATCTGAGTGATTTATTCAATCCTTCACCCACTTATTCATATTAATTGCATGGTTTTACTTTCCCTTCCTTATTATGTGATGTATGTGAAAAACATGTTTTCTATGCTTAAAAATAATTATTTTGATTACCCTTTATTTTCATTCGATGCTGTGATTCGTGTGTTGAGTAGTTTCAGATCTTTTAAGGCAGGAATGACTTAAAGGATGGAAAGGAAACATACAAGATTGGAAGGAAAGCATAAAACAGAGTTTTTGAAGAAACTGGCAGCCACGCGATTGCATGGGCGACGCGGCCACATGCCAGCACGAAAAGACATTAACGCGGCCGCATGACTGACGCGACCGCGCGTCTTGAGCGAAACGCATATGACGCGGACACATGACTGATGCGACCGCGTGACAAGAAAAAAACTCCCAATGATGCGACCGCGTGACCCACGTGGATGCGTGACAGAGGCCACGCACCAGAAATTGCAGAAAACGCTCATAGCAAATTCTGAAGCCCTTTTTGGCCCAAATCCAAGTCCAGAAGGCATAGACCAGAGGTTATGAAGTGGGAAATGCATTCATTCAGGGAGAGTCTCCAATTAGTTAGTTTTTCATGATTTAGATTTAGTTTTGAGAGGGAGATTCTCTCCTCTCTTTTAGGATTAGGATTTAGATTTAGGATTTTATTTGCTTTCAGGATTATCTCTTTTTACCAGGTTCAATATTCCTTTTTATTATTTTCCCAATTTTATTTATGAATTATTCTATGTTATAGATTACTCTTTGAATTAATGTTATTTGAGGTATTTCAGTTTACAATTGCTTTCTTTTATTTATGTTACTTTTATCCCCAATCTAAAGACATTTTTATTCCAGTAGATTTACTTTCCCCCTTTTGGTCTTGGTTAAGAAATCAGTAACTCAGGAGTTATCAAACTCAAACATGATTGATAATCGTTGTCTTTGCTAATTGAATTGAACTTCAATAATCCCAATTTTTCCTTAGGGATTAACTAGGATTTGAGGATCTAACTAATTAGTCACTTGACCTTCCCTTGCTCTAGCAAAGGTTAACTAAGTGGAATTAAGATTCAATTTTCATCATCATTGACAAGGATAACTAGGATAGGACTTCTAATCTCTCATACCTTGCCAAAAGTGTGTTTTACAATTATTTATTTAAATTATAGTCTCTTACTTACTTTAATTGCAATTTAAATTACTTGTTCCTCATCTTCAAAACCCCAATTTACAATCTTCATAACCAATAATAAGAACATACTTCCCTGCAGTTCCTTGAGAAGACGACCCGATGTTTGAATACTTCGGTTATCAATTTATTTAGGGGTTTGTTACTTGTGACAACCAAAACTTTTGTAAGAAAGGTTAATTGCTTGGTTTAGTAACTATACTTGCAACGAGAGTTTACTATAACCTCTAAACCATCAATCTTCAGTTCTTTCAGACGCGTACGCGTGACATGACGCGTACACGTGGGAAGGAACATGCCAGACGACGCATACACGTAGCCCATGCGTACGTGTCATAGCAGGCATGTGACCTCATTAAAGTGAAAATGCTTGGGGCAATTTCTGAGCTTCCCAGGCCCAAATCCAAGTCATTTCTGAGGCTATTTCATGGAGAATTCAAGCTTGGGCAAAGGGAGAGCAATTAGTTGTAGGATAGCATCATATAGGTTAGTTTTCTAGAGAATTAGGGTTCTTAGGTTTATTTTGCATCTTAGATCTAGGTTTAATTTCTTGTTTTCATCTTGTTTCCTTTACAATTTCTTGTCTCTACACTTTCATTCTCTTAGTTTGTAGTGTTAATTTTCCTCTTATGCCTCTCTTTAGTTTTATGAATGCTCATGTTGGATTTGGATCTCCTTTAATGCAATTTGATGTTTGATGTTCCTTTATTGTTGATTTGAGTTTTGAATTGTTTTAGGAGTTAGTTTTTATTAGTTCTTCTTAGTATTTGTTTTTATTTTCTCTTGTCACTATGAATTCTCATCACTTTGGCTATGAGTTTGGTTACAATTATGTTGTAGAGAATGAAAGCTTCAATGAGGAACCACATTATGGGAATGGATATCAAATTAGGGAGGAGCCACATGTTTATGGTCAACCTTCATGGCAACAACCCCCTCCAATCTCTCATGGTTACAATCCACCCCATAATGTACACAATTATGAACCAATCCCTCAACATTGTTGTCAACCATACTCACAAGTCCCATACTACTATTCACCCCCATATGACCCTAACCCATATCCACCATGGTAACCACCATATGAACCATGCCTAGAGCCACCACTATTCCAACACCAATACTCTAATGAACCACAAATTTCATATACACCACCTTAAGACTTTCACCAATATGAACCACCTTCCAACTATAATACCTTTCCCTCAAACAATGAACCCTCTCTTCCACCACCGCCCCTAATGGACGAAGGTCTCCATGCCCTCATGCTAGAACGGAGAGATCTTAGATCTTATATCCTAAGGCAACAAGAGGTGATAGAAAAAGGAGTTCAAAGAGCTAGAAGCCAAGATTGCTACCTTGGCGGAAGCCGTTAGCAACATGGTCTCCTTCTGCCTAAGCCTATATGATCAAGACACTCTCATTGTTGAATGTGGAGAAACAATCAAGGAGCTTAGTGAGGGAGTGAATTTGAAGCTTCAAGGTGGAGAAGATGAGTTGAGACAAGAAGTGCAACAAGAGGAGGAGGTAGAGATTATTGAACAAGAAGAAGTAGTGGTTGAAGATTTAGGAGATGTTGGGTGCAAAGAGGAATCTCAAGTTGAAGAGCCTTCTTCCATGGAGTTTGAAAGTGATGTCAAGGAGGATAGTGCACAACCTCCAAGGCATATTGTGACTGAAGAATTGGAAGAAGTAGGGCAAGCACCAAGTTCCCCTATCTATGATGATTCCGCATCAACATATGATCCTTTTGAGCTTGATGAATCCTTCCCCATTGGACTTGGAATTGATGAGGAGGTCGATTTTATTAAACCTCCCATTTATGACTTGAGTGATGGGGAAGAGCTAGAGGACATTGGTGAAGAAGAATATGAATTTGAAGAAGCTTGACAAGAGGTAAAGGTTGCAGAATCTTGCTAAGTGGTGGAAGCCTTTCAAAAAGGATGGACTGGGGTGGAACGCGCTTTATCAAGATCATTGGGAACTTTTCTACCTAAGTCACCATTCAATCCTTCATTTGAGTGGGTAAAACTCATAACTCTTAGCTTTATTATCCCACTTGAATTTGGTTTGCTTGAAACGGATGGCCAACTTAGGGTGCTTTGTGGAATAAAGTGTAAGAGGAGAATGTTTAGTGGTTGGCGTTGTAAGTCTAGGCTCATTATAGTTGGAAGCTCAAGGTTTAGGAGCAAAGGTTGGTGTAGTTCTCAAATGGATGGGTCTGGGGAGGATAGTTTAGTGCCTTAGTGAGAATTCGGCTTGCTTACCATCCGGAGGAAATTACTATGATCAACTTGAAGACGAGTGTGAAAACAAAGTGTGGGATCCCGGATTACAAGAGGAGGATCAACTTTGGGAGCTCATGGTTTGTGAAGAACTCCATCAAAGCTTGGAGTTATTAACTTTGAATGATGGAGCTTATTGGAAGTCCAAGCATTGGTGGATGTTCAAGGATGGATTCAAGCACAAGTCACCTTGATGAGAGCTCCCCATAAGTCTAACTTAAAGACAATAAACAAAAGTGCTAGGTGGGAGACACCCCACCATGGTAAATTCTTTTCATTTTTCTCTTTTGTATATAATGGTAAAATTAGTTTAATTTCATGTTTTATTTGATTAGTTGAGTTTATTTAGGAGTCTAGTATGTTAAATAAGGTTTTATGGTATTTTGGTAGCTGTTTGGAGGTTTGGAATGCTTGGTTTGGTGCAAGAACTTGAAAATTTTGAAAAACAGAGCACGATGCCACGCGCACGCATCACCCACGCGTACACGTGGCCCCAAGCTTTTCGACCATCCAAAAGGAATGCCTCGCCCATGCGTAGGCGTGGCCCCAAAATTTTCACCTCCCATACAAATTCCAGAGAGTTGCCCGAGTTTTGGGATGAGATTGTGCCTTTAGCATAAGTCCACCCATGCGTACGTGTCGCCTCTCTGATTTGTCCATCACGCGTATGCGTGACCCACGCGTATCCGTGACCCACGCGTATGTGTCGCACCCATTTCACCCATCCACGCTTACGCGTGGATTGCCCTGTTTCACCCACCTTCTTTTCTTCTCTCCTTTCCATTTCTTTCCTTCTTCTCTCTTCTCTTCTTTTCTTTCTCTTCTTCAATTATCATCCAACACTACCAAACATCATCTATCACCATTTTCTTTAGTTAGTTAGATTGTTAGTTATCTAGTTAGTTTGATTTTTGTTTAATTTTCTATTTTTCATGATACATGTTGGATTAGTGATCTTGTTTGCTATCTATTGCTGCTGATTATTGATAAGATGTTATTTTAACATCATTATTGTTAATTTTCATTGTTGAATTTCTTTACTGAGGTTATATTTTGTTACTTGGTTTTGAGTTTTTTTATGTTTAACATTTGTGCATACCAAGTACATATGACATTGCCTTCAAGCACTTTAAATATTTTGAATTGCATGTTGTAGCTAGCCATCATGTGACTTGATTTCATCATCCGTTGATAGGCAATTGTATATTATCAATGCATTTTTTGTTAGGTGATGCTTGTTTATGATTGACCCTTATTCACATCACCTATTTCAGGTATTGAAATTTTGGAATTGTGGAATTGGATCGGAAGCTTTTCTAGTGACATATTTTTGAGCTTTTCAAGCTTTGTGGACCATGCTTGCTATGTGATTAATTTTCACTTCTATCATCTTTTTCTTAAGTTCCATAGCACCCATGTGTTTCACCTCGAAGTCACTTAGGTGTTACAAATAAAATTCAAAGTATGTCATTGATTGTTGTGTAAGTTTTATATACCATTTTGTTCACTACGTAGACTTACACATCAATCAGTGTCCATTCATTATCCAATTCACAATTTCTTGGTTAATTGCTTGAATGCTTTCATGATTCTTCAATACTTGTTTGTATCTTAACCTACAAGTCTTTTAAAGTATCTCAAGCACACTAGAATGAGCGAAGTGTATACTTTCTTTTGTGTAATTGTAACATAGCTCTGTATGCGAGTATGTGTGTTCTAAACCACATGAAACTTAGAACTCACACACTACTCTTCCTTGATGTCACACTGATTCACTCACTCCATTTTAGTAGTTCTTACCTCACTCCAACAATTTATGCTTCTTTGCTTTTGTATTTTCTCATCTTACGGTGTTATTTTCTATTTTTCCTGAATGATGCACCATAAGCAAAAATGGAAGCAGAAGAAAGGACACGCAGCAGCTGGTTGATCCACCAGCTGAAGGTGACAATTCGGAAAGTCGCCGTACCCCCATGCTCATCTTTGAATGCACCGAGGATGGTGCAAATTTTTAAGTGTGCGGAGGTCGTCCGACCAATCGGCCACTTTTTGTAAAATCCTAATTATCCTAAGCCTTACCTCACGTCGTAAAGCAAAGGTTAATCAGAGATTATGACTGTTCTAAGCTCATACATATAATATATATAAAAGGAATAGTATAATCTAGAAGCCCGATAAAAGATATAGCTCAAAAACTAGATTTGAAAAGCGCAAAACGTTCTATCGACGCTACTAACTTAAGGCACAAGATACAAATGAGATATATCAAAATATAATGGTATAATATCATAAAAATCTAGCCACGGCTCGCGGAGTTTAAGCCGGCTAGCCATATACAAACCAAAAGAACCAGA
>NC_029792.2:31921907-31937918 GCF_000816755.2 Arachis ipaensis
GACAGTAAAAATATCTTATACAAGTTTTATTCTCTCAAATACCGGCCTCTAGGCAAAACAAAATACAAAAGTGAGAGACATATACAAAATAAGCCAAAAAGACTCAAAAGAGATATCCGAATCCTCCGCTTCAATCACCAACCAGAAAACTCACTGAGGTGGGTTACGACCTGTATCTGAAAAGCACAACAGAAATATGGTATGAGAACCAGAGGTTCTCAATATGGTAACAGTGCCCAGTGATGTAGGATATAAGACCCTGGGACGCCAAAGACAATCCTAAGCTCCATATCCGTCACAAGAGTTCCAACTTAAAGCATTCTAAAACAAATAAGCATAGTTATATAAACCTTAGCATAAAAATAAACCGGGTAATCTATCTTAGGAGATTCCTACTCTAACCAACATCGCTATCCCACAGCCTTCACCAACCGATCCTCCATGCGATCCCATCGCCACCACCATCCGAACCTCCTCAATCCCAGTAGAAAACACAGATAATATACAATGCAAGTAAAACACAAGTATTGACATATAAGGCAATTAATTCAAATAGCAATTAGGCATGTTATACAAGTAGGCAAGCCAGTACAAGTAGACAAAGCATACAAACAGATAGAAAATGCATATGATGAATGTCTGCCCTACTGGCTGTGATATCACATTGTCGGTTCAACTGCCAACCCGACACATCTCCATGGAGACGTCGCCCTTCGGAATTCTCATATGGGAACCTCCGAGATATAGTGCTCGGATCACTGTCCAGGTATCGGCGCCTGCACGCTCTATTGATCCGAAGGGATCCGAGCGGGATACTCTTGCCACAGACCTCACATCTCAACGCAAGCGGGACGAACCACCACCCTTACGTCACCGCCGCTACCTCGACAGGCGGGATCTAACCCCGTCCCCACCAGGCGCATAGCGTATCATAATCTCAATGAAAAAGTAGTGCAGTGGTTTTCAAAAATATTTTCAGTATAAGATGGATCCATCACTTCATCCAGAGCCCTCGACTCTTTTTAACCACTGTTCATTCACATTTCAGTTTCCGAACTCAACAGTTCCTTAATTCCCATTCCCTTCATCATCCATTCATCACATAACATTGAACCACCTTTAGTACGCCAGAAACCTAGGTCTTCCGTTTTCTACTTTTCCAAATAATATCATCTAAAGCCCTTAAATTCTTTACCATGTTTTAAATACCCAAAAATAGGCTCAAGAGTCTTAAAATGGTGTTATAGAAGCTTACAACCTTGTTGGGAAGGTAGAATAGTTGAAAACAAGTGAAATTTGAGAAACAGGGTGTGTGCGTCCGCACAGGGTTGTGCGTGCGCACGCCTTGAAAATTTTTGATAGTGTGCGTACGCATAGAAGTGTGCGTACGCACAGATATAAAAGCTTGTAAGGTCTGTTCACTCGCACAGCGTGTGCTAGCGCTCTTAATAGACGACTCTTCCCGACTTGTGCGTGCGCACAGGGCTGTGCGCCCGCAAAGGTTGCAATTCTTCATTGATGTGCGCGCGCATAAGCTGTGCTAACGCTGCAAGCAGTAAGCCTTTACCTGCCGGTGCGTATGCATAGGTTTGTACGTCCGCACAGAATGAGATTTTTGCAGGGTTGTGCGTGCGCACATATCAGAAATCCTGAAATTCTGCAACTTTGCAGAATTTCAGATTTTCAACACCAACTTTGAATGATCATAACTCCCTCTACAAAATTCCAAATTTTACAAACTTTATATCGATTTAAAGGGTTTTCAATGAACTTTAATTTTAATCAAATTTCAACCAATTTTGAAAACCAAGGCAAAAGTTATGATTAGACAAAGTTCACCAAAAATCTCTTTTTACACAACTTTCACATGTACCCAAATTTACCAAATTCACAAGCCACTTCCAACTAGATCAATACTAAACTTCAATTTACATCACAATTTACCCTCTTGAGTTACAATTCACCATTCTCAATCATCAAACCTCAAATATATGACTCTAAAATCAATCTTCCACCAACACATTAATCATAACTTTATCCTTATAAATTCTTTTTTTCAACCTCATTCATGCTTTATATCAATATCCAACAATATACAATCATTCAAAATCATCAAGCATCATATCTCAACATCATTATTTCTCAACATAGTAACTTCAATTCAACATACAACATCAACCAACTACCATCATCAACCATATGAATCCTATAGGTCACTAGCCTAAGTGTCCATAAATATTATATACTACATAGAGGAACCCGAAACCATACATTGGCCGATTCCCAATAGAGACCAAAACCTCAATTGAGTGCAAATTAAGCTTTCCCAACACAATATGAGCCACCAATCAACTCCAACAAGCATCAACTCAACTCCAAAGGCTTCCAAACTCACAATAATCAAGCTATGTACACACAAATTATAACTAATCAACCTAGGGTTTCATATATACACAAAACCACAAGAGATCAAGTAGGCTCACCTTACCCAATGATGATTGGGACAAAACCCAATAATAATTAAATGCTAGAGTGTACCTAAATAATCAAAATCACAAGAACCATTCATTCACCATAGTCAAAAATCGAATCTGTAATGGAAGGGAGAACTGGACAAAAAACTGGAAATTCCTTACCATTTTGTTTGAATGAAATCGAAGAGCTCGACGAGAGCTTCGTGTGGCAACTGACGGCACGCGAATCGGAGATATGGAGAGTGAGATATGACTCCAAGAAGAAGATGATGAATAGTAAATTTTTGGAACCCTACCTCTCTTCCCTCTTTTCACGTTGCTGCTGCTGGTGTGGTGTTTAAGTGGCTGAAATGGCCACTTAAAGGGACTTATATAGTGTTGGGCTTGGGCTCAACTTGGGCCCGGTCCAATCCGTTAGCGTTTTTAGCCCGTTTGACCCAACTTCGGGCCAAACCTTTAAAATTAACGCCCGGTTTTCGACTTCTAATATTTTTCTAAGGTTTTTTACGGTTTTCACTTTTTCTCGTGCAGCACCGGGAAGACTTGAACCGGTTCAACTGGTTCAACTGTTGGTTCACGGTTTTCCACGGTTTTTGATAGAAAATACATTTTCTGACTCAGAAAAATCTACTGAGTCCAAAAATCATATTTAAATCCTCAAATTCTCACTCTAACTTTTTGGAATCTAATTTGGGCAATATTAATTATTATTATTTTACATTAATTAATCAGTTAATTAATTCACGATTCTTATATTCTCCCCACCAAATAAGAAATTTTGTCCTCAAAATTTGGCTTACCCATCATCATCCTTAAATGTTCCCTCAAGCTAAACCTACCTCCTACTATTCATCGTTTCGTTCCTCCACGTCAGCTCACTTCCTATTTGCATCCTTTATTCTTATTTATAACTCCGTATTTTAACTGAATTCAAGCCGATATTATATCTTTCCTTCTCACTCTTAGCTCTCTTCAATCAACCTTAATACACCAGTAGTATTTCAATTCAATGCTCTCCAAATCTATCGTTCAAATAAGACAGTTCCTAGTTCAATATAAGCTCAAAGTTATCATAATCAAATATTGTAATCCTTACCTTTCAAACCCGACCATTGTACTCACGTGCCATCCAAATCCAAATTAGTCACCTACCCTCATGTCCACAACCTATCCTAAATCATTCTAACCTTATAGCCATAATCAAACTTAGTTTCTTAAGGATCCTTACTTACATTAACCCGCTAACTTATTCAAGTATTCAAGCCTAAGATACATTTAGTCATCTTCCTACGACCTCTTCTCACAACTATCATGCACTATTGCGTTCCACAAGCTTCTGCTACGCCACTCTGATTTTTAGTCACTAATTAACTAGATAATCCAAATATTCAATCAAGTCATACATCATTCATCGGATTACAAAACCTAGACTTACTTCTGAATTTTCTCAACTTGACCTAGATAGGGTTCACGCTCATCCTAAGACTAATTCCTAACTTAGGGCCTTATAGCACTTCTATGCCTAATTCAAAGTCTTATCAAATTCTCAATCGTAAGTAATTTTCCATAGCTCCTATTACAACACCCATCAATTTCCAACCATTCAAAGTAATTTTCCATAGCTTCTATTACAACACCCATCGATTTCTAATCCATTCAACACCTTCAAAGCTTAACAACAGTTCTTATACTAACTACAATTTCGATGCCATCTACTCAATCACACTCATAACACACTTAATCATTGCAAACACCTAAAATATTCTATTCTTTATTTTCTTTACTCATTTGTCAAAATTCCAAGATCCACAATACCACCACACCCTTTATTCCACATCTAAATGTCCAATTCATCTATAATTACACCAATGTATACAATTCAACCTTCCTTAGACATCCTAAACAACTAATAAACTTCTACTTATCATACTAAAAATCAAATATTAAACTCATCCAAAAATTCAAGCCTAACATTATTCTTACTTATTTTCTCCTTTTCTAATTACCTCTGCACTCAATAATTCACCATGTGCCAAACGTCATATTACTATCTTATGATCTACACATGAGAACTAAAATCAAATGTGATTATCCCCAGGTAGTAGCTTAACTCCCAATTATAGTCCTTGAGTAATTTTCTCCATCTTCAAGAAGGTAGTTCCCATTGCTCCACATGTTTAACACAAGTACAAATGCAGCAGGCTCCAGATCGTGAGTAAAAAATTTCACTTCGTATGGCTTCAACCATCGCGACGCACCAACCATTTCCTCCTAATGCTACGTCGTTACGCACTCCAAGACTTTCAACGAGGCCTTATCGTAGATCTTAACTGGTCCCTGAGGTTCACATAACACAAGTACCGATGATGTAGCTAATCGTTCTTTCAAGTTCTGGAGGAAATATAATTCGGCATTCGAGTCAATGGAGCATCCTTGGGTATCAATTTAGTCATAGGTAACGCCATTCGTAAAAGTAAGGCTTCACAACTCCTTGCGATATCGCACCCTCGAAAGTCTCATCCTTTGGATTTATAATTCGTGTCCAAAGGAACTAACGTATCGATGGCTACGTTTAAAGATTGCATGCGATGTCGAAATGGAATCAAGCTATTCGAAGAAATATCAAGCTCAAAAGAAGGCAAACAACTTTGAAGGGCATCCATAAGAAGTTGAAAAGATGCATTGTTTTGGGATCAAATAGGGTTGTAGGAATTTAGAAAATGCACCAGAACGAGAATTAGAGTGCACCTAAAAAAAGATTTCAAATTAAGAATCTTTGAAGAAAACAATAAGGCACATTGAATCAAAGTATATCTCTGCTGATAGTTTATTTTAACAGAAATCTCCCTCACACTCAATTGGGTCAAAACAGATTTAGGCTCAGATCAAGGAGTACGAGTTGTGTGAAAGGACACATGTAAACAGAGATTTGATTTAGGAAACATTCAATTAGATTATCAAGAAGGATCGAGGAATAAAGTATTTCAATGCGGATTACGAAAGGAAGATAGATCGAGTTACAAGCATTTATTGGTAATCTTTCTCGTATTAGGTCTCCCATTACTATCCTCCTTCACTCCAGCTCCTCACAACTGATCCACTAAGTTATCTATCATGGGCAACGGATACTTGTTCTTCACAGTCACTCTGTTCAACCGTCGGTAATCCACGCAGTGTTGCATTCACCACTAAGCGTATATAACCCTTAGCTACAACTGTCCCTCCTTCCATGAAGTATTCTGCTACTTAATATCGCCAAACCTAACTCAAGTGTTACCGCATTTCACCTTTCGTAATTCTACCGTGTCAATGCTTCATCACGCCTTCCGCTGTGCCACTCTATTTGGTCGTCACTAATAACCCAAATCACTTGGTTGCTCCCACCAAACTTATCCTCTCCTATTAGTTCTTCTAACGCCAAGTTTGACCAACCTTAACGGCAACATCCCATAAAATAAAACTAAGCTAAACTCTGGTCCTAAGCCTGACATTTAATCTAATCTTCCTAGTTTCAAATTCTTGTTTCCATCATAAATTAATAAGAAGAGTCAAGTTACAGTCCCCCACAACGTGATTGAAACTAGATTATCAATGTTATCGTTACCTTGAATTGGAGATTCTTAACCCCGTCATAAGGACCGGTCTGCACCTTGGTCCTTTTTGTAAGGACAGCGTCTAGAGATATGCCCTGACAATCCGTAGCTGTAACATCCACTGAACCCAGCCATGCACGACTTTTCCGGATGGTATCTTCCATATCTCTGGCACCTTAACTCTTCTTGTTGAGCCCACGCCTATTTACCTGCTCTTCTCGCCCTGTGATACTTGTCATGGTTAGTCTTTTTGATATGCCCTTGACCTTGGAATCGCTGAGGGACACGTCTACCCATCTTGAAATTCTGGCCTCTTGATGGAACATACTTCCCACGAACTTTACCACTGGTACCGCCATGAACATCTCTCTCCAAAGTCGCCTCCTTGGCATAATCTTCAACAATCGTTGCCTTGTCCACTAATTCGAAGAGCTCAATGAAAGCTTCATGTGGCAACTGACGGCACGCGAATCGGAGCTCCGGAGAGTGAGATATGGCTCCAAGAAGAAGATGATGAATAGTAAATTTTTGGAACCCTACATCTCTTCCCTCTTTTCACGTTGCTGCTGCTGGTGTGGTGTTTAAGTGGTTGAAATGGCCACTTAAAGGGACTTATATAGTGTTGGGCTTGGGCCCAACTTGGGCCCGGTCTAACCCGTTAGTATTTTTAGCCCGTTTGGCCCAACTTCGGGCCAAACCTTTAAAATTAACGCCCGGTTTTCGACTTCTAATATTTTTCTAAGGTTTTTGACGGTTTTTACTTTTTCTCATACAGCACCGGGCAGACTTGAACCGGTTCAACTGTCGGTTCGTAATTTTTTACAGTTTTCGCAGAAAATACATTTTCTTACTCAGAAAAACCTACTGAGTCCAAAAATCATATTTAAATCCTCAAATTCTCGCTCTAACTTTTTAGAATCTAATTTGGGCAATATTAATTATTATTATTATTTTACGTTAATTAATCAGTTAATTAATTCACGGTTCTTATACTTTTGGGTGACAAATTTCTAATCCCAACATTTTTGCATCTCATTTTTAGGTCTTTTAGGATTTTTAGTTGCATTTCTTATTTTGCATATATATATATATAAATTCTATCTATAGGGCACCCCAATTGATTGAGAAATTTTTTTTTTAGAACTTGCTTGAATTATACATTGTGAATCATGTTTTTGAGCTAAGAACACATAAGTATGTGAGTTTTGAGCCTAATGGTGTGGTTACATCATATAACCACTATTTTTATTCTTGTGTGTATTATTCTCTTTCTATGATTGTAATCTTTGATTTGTTTGATTCTTTATGTCCGTTATTTTGTGTATGAGTGCACTTATATGATTGAGGCCATTGTTTCAATTAGCTCACTTACCCAAATAGTCTTACCTTTTATCTTCCATTGATAGCCAACTTTGAGCCTATGCTAAACCCATTTGTTCTTAATTTTAGCACATTACAAGCCTTAAAGCGAAAAATAATAAATGTCCTTAATTTAGATCTTTGATTAGCTTAGACTAGTGAGAGTGTTTATCATTTAATTTTGGGAGAGTTGGGAACATTGGGTAGAGATAAAAGTGTGTTTTTATATTTTTGTTGAAAATTTTGGGAATTGGGTACATACTCATGTATTAATTGTGTTTAAACCATATGCATTGGTACCTTTGTATATAATTCATCAAAAGAATAAAAAGAAAAAATGTAGAAAAAAAATATATATATATATATAATGAAAAAAATAGAAAAAGAAAGAAAAAGAAAAGCAATAAAAAGGGGACAAAATGCCCAAAGTGAAGTTCAATAAAAATCAATGCATATGAAATGTGAAGTGAAAAGAGAATGCATGAGTGTGTGAAAAAGTGAAGAATGGGTAGTTAGGTTAGTTTTGAATTGTATAGGTTGTTATATAGGTTAGGTAGGAAGTTTAAGTTAATCAAAGATTCAAATCTCAGGCTCACTTGACCATATGCATCCTTACCTTGACCCTAGCCCCATTACAACCTATGGATAAGACCTCATGATATTTATATGCATGCATGAAATAACTGTTGATTGTTAGATGAAAAAGAAATCTTGGAAAGCATGATTAGGGGAGAATTGAGTGAATCAACCCCATACACATCCGGTGAGGGTTCGATTGCTCAATTACATGTTTTCACCTATGATCATTTCTTTTCTTGCAAGTTTCTAAAATCTTTTTAATAACTCAATTCAACTGTGGATTTGATCTCATTGAGATACCTTTAGCCTCTATATTCGTATATGCATTCTTGGAAATTGATTTATTTTGACCAAGTGGTTGCATTCATTTAGATAGTTGCATGTAGATAGGTTGCATATAAATAGTTAGTTTGCATTGAATAAATGTTGATACCCTTTGTTTCTTTCTTGAGTTTATCATGAGGACATGCTTGGTTTAAGTGTGGGGAGGTTGATAAACCCTAATTTTGTGGTTTATCATGTGCTTAATTTGGGGGATTTTATCAACTTATCTCACATTTATTCAATGAAATAGCATGGTTTTGTAATTCTCTTTGAATTTGTGCTTAAGAGTGAAAATATGCTTTTTAGGCCTTAAAATAGCTAAATTTAATTCACTTCAATTCCATTCGATGTCTTGATATGTTTGTTGAGTGATTTCAAATTCATAAGGCAAGTATTGGATGGAAGAAGTGAAGAGAAAAGCATGCAAGGTGGAGAATTCATGGAAAAATAAGGATTTGGAGTGCATACATCGACGCGCACGCGTGGCATGATGCGCACGTGTGTAGATGAGGTCGCCAGGCGACGCGTACGCGTGACATGACGCGTACGCGTCACAGCAGGCAGGTGACCTCATTAAAGTGAAAATGCTGGGGGCAATTTCTGAGCTTCCCAGGCCCAAATCCAACTCATTCCTGAGGTTATTTCATGCAGAATTCAAGCTTGGGCAAAGAGGGAGCAATTAGTTGTAGGATAGCATCATGTAGGTTAGTTTTTTAGAGAGAGAAGCTCCCTCTTCTTTCTATAATTAGGGTTCTTAGGTTTATTTTGCATCTTAGATCTATGTTTAATTTCTTGTTTTCATTTGTTTCCTTTACAATTTCTTGTCTCTACACTTTCATTCTCTTAGTTTGTAGTGTTAATTTTCCTCTTATGCCTCTCTTTAGTTTTATGAATGCTCATGTTGGATTTGGATCTCCTTTAATGTAATTTGATGTTTGATGTTCCTTTATTGTTGATTTGAGTTGTGAATTTTACTTTTCTTGCATTGGGTAGTTGTAGATTTTATCTTTCCTTGCAATTTATTATGTTTTCCTTTTATGCCTTCCAAGTGTTTGACAAAATTCTTGGTTTGATGTTAGAGTAGATTTTTGAGCATTCTTGGCTTGGAAAGAGAAATTAGGTGATCTTAAGTCATGAATATCCAAATCATGTTGGTAATTTAGAGTGATTAGTTAATATTATTTCCATTGACTCTAATCTCTTGCTAATTCAATTAGTGGGTTGATTAGAACTTTTGGATTGAGATTAACTAGTTCTATTTGACTTTCTCCCTATGTTGAAGATGACCTTGTACCTTCTTCCGATATTAGAGATGACGAAATAGGGTTAGCTCTTGTTAATTATTGTATGACTAGGATAGAAAGCCTTAATTTTCAATCCTTGCCATGAATGTCTCTCTTTAGTATTTGTTTTCTTTAATTGTTTATTTTATTTTCTTGCCCCTTTTATCAATCAAACCCCTTACATATTCATAGCCAATAATTGATCACTTCATTGCAATTCCTTGTGAGACGACCCGAGGTTTGAATACTTCGGTTAATTTTCATTGGGGTTTGTACTTGTGACAACCAACCAATTCATTTAAAATTTGATGTAAGGATCGATTATCGGTTTGGGCTGTGCTCACAACGAAATTATATTTTGCTATAAATTCCGAACCGGTATAAATCTTCTATATCAATCTCCAAACTCCCTCTCTATCTTGGGTAACCTATCCTTGCTTCTTCTGTCCGATCAGCTGTAGCATCTTCTGCAACTCTTGATCAACCTGCTAAGCTTTTTAAATTTTGACCTTGAAGTTGCTAGAGATATACAGCTGGTTTAAGCATACACTCCCAACCACTTCTCTAACACCCAAATTCAAATTCACAAACCTACTCAACAACTCCTCCTCCTTAATAATCATCCAAGCAATGCTTTGAGATTTTCACCTCAACGCATCCACCACTACATTAGCTTTTCCCAGATGGTAATTCAGTTTGAAGTCATAATCTTTTAGCAGTTCAATCTACCTCCTTTGGTGCATATTAAGTTCTTTCTGATTAAAGAGGTATTTCAAGCTCTTATGATTAGAGAAGACTTGGAACTTAACTCCATAGAGATAATGTCTCCACACCTTCAATGCAAACACAAATACAGCAAGTTCTAGGTTATGATTCAGATAATTTACTTCATGCGGCCTTAACTGTCACAACGCATAAGCTATATCATTCCGGTATTGCATCAACACACACTTTAGACACTTTAACGAAGCATCACAATAAACCTCAAACGGCTCATGAGGTTCAAGGAACACAAGCACTTACGCTGTAGTCAATCTCTCTTTCAGAGTTTGGAAATCTTTCTCACAATCTGACGTCCATAAAAATGGCACATTCTTACGAGTTAGCTTGGTCATAGGCAATTCAATATGTGAGAATTCTTTAATGAACCTCCGGTAATAACCAACTAATCCCAAGAAACTCCTCACTTCCATCACAGACGTAGGTCGTCCCTATTTTGTCACTGCCTCAACCTACAACTATTCCATTTTGGCTCACCACATGCCCCAAGAATTTTACCTATTCCTTCCAGAAGTCACATTTGGAAAGCTTTGCATAAAGCTTTCTCTCCTTCAAAATATGCAGCACTATTTGCTAGTGCTCTGCGTGCTCCACTGCGGTCTTAGAGTATATCAGAATATCATCGATGAATACCACGACGAACTTATCTAAGAAAGGACAGAACATTCTGTTCATGTAATCTATGAACACAACAGGGGCATTTATCAACCCAAAAGACATTACGATATACTCGTAATGACCATAATGAGTTCTAAAAGCAATCTTAGGGATATCCTCCTCTCTCACACTTATCTGATGATAAACAGACCTCAAGTCAATTTTTGAGAAAACTCCAGCTCCTTGCAAATGATTCATCTGGTCCTCAATTCTCGAAAAAGGATACTTGTTCTTTACTGTCACCTTGTTCAATTGCCGATAATCCACACACAGCCGTATGCTACCATCCTTCTTCTTTTCCAACAAAATCGGTGCTCCCCACGGAGAAACACTTGGACGGATAAAACTCTCATCCATCAGCTCTTCCAACTAAACTTTAAGCTTTTCCAGCTCCAATGACGACATCCTATAAGGCACAATTGAGATTGGTTTTGCTCCAGGCATCAATTCTATCGCAAATTCGATTTCTTGTGGAGGGAGAAATTCAAGTATAACCTCTGGAAACACCTTAGAAAATTCGCTCAGTATCGAAATCTAACTCAAATTATGTTCATCTTCTGACGAACTCACAGCTAATAACACATATCCCTGACATTTACTCTCACCACAATTTACCATTACTGAGTTAAAATAATAATGCCGAATGTTCGAAACAGTCCGCCAGTACATGATGCTTCGACAGCCAATCCGAACCCAAAATTAAATCAAGTCCAATCAACGGTAGACATATCAAGTCATGGATAAAATGCCTATTTTCTATCCGAAAGTGTACTTGTTGACAACCTAGGCTAGTTATCATACAGCCTTAGAGGCAGGAGTATGCACATATAAATCATAGGCTAAATCAAATATTTTTTACCCTAATTCATCAGCTTTCTCAAATGATATAAATGAATGTGACGCCTCAGTATCATACAAAGCAGTTAAGATTTTGTTACCAATTTTATAATTACCTCTAATCAAAGTGTCCGACCTCGCAGCACCATCCGCAATCATAGTGAAAACTCAACCCTGTTGCCGAGTCCTTCCGGTATTCTGAGCCTTATTGCGCAAGCATTGTTTAGCAAACTGTCCTGGTAATCCACACGAGAAACACAGATCCAATCCAGTCCTGCACGGCCTCTTTGGGTGATAATTCCTACATTTGTTACACCTCAACTAGACTGGCTGAGTCCTCGCTGGATTTGCCCTTCTATGCGCTCGATGGTTGTCATTCCCTCAGTAGTTATTTCTTTCTTGGTTGTATTGAAGCACATAATCACCTCTCTTGAAGTTCTAACCTCTAGACATATAACTCTTGCCTTTGTCCCTTTTAGAACTCCCTACGGTCACCCTTTGCCATAGTAACCTTCCTTGAGTACTCCTTCATAACCCTACTTTTCTTCACTAGCTCAGAGAAGACTCAGACCTCCATAGGCCCCACAACACTCACGATATCACTTTGTAATCTAACCTCGTACTTAATGCATTTTCATTCCCCATAGTCCTCTGGAGCACCTTGACAAACTTTAGAAAATCGACAGATCTCCTCAAACTTGTTAGTGTACTTGTTCAGCTGCAATAGCTCTAACTTCTTCGTCGCTCTAACTAAGTTTGGAAAGTATTTCTTGTAGAAATCGACTTAAAAAGCGTCCAAAGTTATCATAGCATCGCCTTGCTGTAGTAGACAACGAGCTTCCTACCACTAGAACTAAACTTCTCCCACTAACTGATATGTGTCAAATTCCACATACTGGTCCTCAGGCACATATTGATCTTATAGAGCTCTCTTCATAGCCTGAAACCAATTGTCCGCCTCCGTAAGGTTTGTCGTACCTCTGAAGATTGGTGGATTCACCTTTTAGAAAAGTGGCTAAGGTTATCGGCCCTTTATTGGGTCCATTTGTCCCATTACCATTCCTATTTCCAGCCTGTTGCCCCAGCATTTCAGCTATGACCTACAAAGTAGCAGCCATATTCTCTAACATGACCATAAAGTTCACCGGGTTGTTACCGGCCAGTTCCGGTTCCACATTATCTTTTTGTGGGCACCGTCAACCTCGTCAACGAGACACCATTCAGGTCCTGTTCACACAAAATAATTGATATCAAGGTGATCAATCTCAATATCTCAAGTCTAGTGCTAAAAGTCCCAAAAGCATGCTCATGAACAATTATACTACATTTATCAAGTAGATATCCTAAATAGCATATACATACAATCCAGAGTATGCTCTGAAGCATAGTCAGTCCGTCTCTCAGGCTCTACAGAAATGTATTGCTCTATTACCATATTGTAACACCCTACAACATAGAACTTTACGCTTAAGTCGTAAATCAGAAGTGGTGAGGTATTACGACCTCTAAACAAAAAAGTAGATACGTGTATATATATATATATATGAAAGATAGTTGATGAGCGGATAATTTATACCCTTTTTGGTATTGTTTTTACATAGTTTTTAGTATGTTTTAGTTACTTTTTATTATATTTTTATTAGTTTTTATGCAAAAATTATATTTCTGGACTTTACTTTGAGTTTGCGTGTTTTTCTATAATTTTAGGTATTTTCTGGCTGAAATTAAAGGACCTGAGCAAAAGTCTGATTCAGAGGCTGAGAAAGGACTGCAGATGTTGTTGGATTCTGATCCTATTGCACTCGAAGTGGATTTTCTGGAGCTATAGAAGCCCAATTGTCGCGCTCTTAATTGAGTTGGAAAGTAGACATCTTGAGCTTTCCAGCAATGTATAATAGTCCATACTTTTTCTGAGATTTGATGGCCCAAACTGGCGTCTAAATTCCAGCTAGAGACCCCTTTTTGGCGTAAAACGCCAGAACTGGCACCAGAACTGGAGTTAAACGCCCAAACTGGCATCCAAGCTAGCGTTTAACTCTAGAAAAGGCCTATGCACGTGTAAAGCTCAATGTTCAGTCCAAGCACACACCAAGTGGGCCCCGAAAGTGGATTTCTACACTATCTGCACTTAGTTACTTATTTTCTGTAATCCCTAGTAACTAGTTTAGTATAAATAGCACTTTTTACTATTGTATTCGGATCAAACCTTTAGAGTTTATGCCATATGTTACGTAAAAGAGGCATGGCCGAATGACCTTTTTCTCTTGTGTATTTTCTACGGTCGAGTTTCTACGACAGCCGGAGTATATTCTCTTGGTTCTCTAATCCACGGACCGAGTCCGTGAGATTAGAACTTTTGTGGTATAGGCTAGAACTAATTGGCAGCATTCCTGAGATCCGAAAAGTCTAAACCTTGTCTGTGGTATTCCGAGTAGAATCTGGGACGGGATGACTGTGACGAGCTTCAAACTCGCGAATGTTGGGCGCAGTGACAGTGTGCAAAAGGATAGAGAGATCCTATTCCGACGCATGTAAGAACTGATAGATGATTAGCCGTGCGGAAGCTGTACCTGGTATTTTTCATCCGAGACGAGAAATTCGATAGTTGATTAGCCGTGCAGAAACCGTACTTGGACCATTTTCACTGAGAAGATCATACAGCTTGCCATGGAAGGGAGCACACATGATTAGATGAAGACAATAGGAAAGCAGAGGTTCAGAAGCAACAAAGCATCTCCAAACACTTATCTAAAATTTCCACCAATGAATTACATAAGTATCTTTATTTTATTTTATGTTTTATATATCTCTTAATTATCAAAACCTCATAACCATTTGAATCTGCCTGACTAAGATTTACAAGATGACCATAGCTTGCTTTAAGCCGACAATCTCTGTGGGATCGACCCTTACTTGTGTAGGGTATTACTTGGACGATCCAGTGCACTTGCTAGTTAGTTGTGTGGAGTTATGAAAAGTGTGATCACAATTCCGTGCACCAATAGTTTAACTAGGACTCTTGAATCTTGAAAAAAAAATATAAGAAAAATAAAATAGAAATCGCGTCACACTTGGAACGTTAAGAATAGAAGCATCGATAAACAAAAGTGAAAGAGATATGTATGTATGTATGTATGTATGTATGTATGTATGTATGTATGTATGTATGTATGTATATATGTATGTATGTATGTATGTATCCAAAAGGCGATACATAGCAAGTACTAGTCTCGACCTGCGAAGTAAAGGCCGGCTAGAAATATATACAGCCCCAAAATACAACAAAAGCATAAACATAAATCCTGTTTTTTTGAAATCAACCTCTAAGAGGAATATACAGGTAAATATACAAAAGTGCAGAACATATATATTTATGCTAAGCACAAAATAAAATTCCAAGAGAGTCTTCGCTTTCCAGAGAGGATACAGCACGCTCAGCAAGGTGCGTTACGTCCTGTATTTGAAAATAAAAAATTTTCAAAACGGGTGAGAACCAAAAGGTTTCCAGCAGGGTAACAATTACAAATAGAGATGATGTAAAACTACCTAAACCCACTAGGCAATCATAAACTCCAACAAACAAGATCCAAACCTAGGGTTATACTAATCTAAAATCGGGTAAACATACTACACACTTTACTATGCTCATGATCCAAGTCTCTAGTTCCTTTAACACTCCTCTCAGCCTGTCTCTTTTCAATTCAATACCACTGAATTTTGGTATTCATTTCAGTAATTATATTCAGAAGAAATAAATACAAATAATAGGGTGCAAACACAATTAAGAACAGGTATAATATATACAGCAATTAGCAATTAAATAGAGGTATACATGTAGACAAACCAAAATAATGCACACTCAAACAATTTCACATAAATTTATATGATGCATGCCTGTCATACTGGCCATGAACTCACATGTCGGTTACACTACTAGAACCCGATATATCTGGTAGCTAACAAGGACACTGTCTCTTTTTTGTGCATCCCTAAGAGGTATTACCTTGGACTTATCACATGCCAGTCTAAGTGGGATTAGTTCCCGGTAGGGGTGGTAACCGGGGAAGCCTGCCCCGTCCCGCCCCGCCTAACTGCAGGCTGGCGGGCTAAGCCCACCAAAACTCC
>NC_029792.2:31937991-31954728 GCF_000816755.2 Arachis ipaensis
AACCATAATAAATTTATAATCTCTAAAGGCATAAAAAATTATATTTTTTATATTCACAAACATTAAACTCTTTGTAATTATAAATATCTAATAAACATAATTATAAACCAAGTTTTCATCCACAACATAATTATAAATATTATCTCCAAAGTAAAATAAACATAATCCAAAATATAATTATAAATATTGCCTCAAAAGTAACATAAACATAATCCAAAACACTCCATTTTTATATTCATACTCTTGTAAGTTAGGTTGGGAGAAGTTGAATTTTGGCAAAAAATTACAAAAATACCCTTTTGCTAAAAAAAACTAAGCCCGCGCGGGGAAGCCCGCCTCGCCCCGCCAAAGCTCGCAGTTTAAGCAGTGCAGGTTAGGTGGGCTTTTGCTCTTTGGCGGTACCAATTTTCCAGCCCGGCCCATCTTTTTTGGCAGGTTACGCGGGCCGGCCCGATGGTTTTAGGCCCGTTTGCCACCCCTAGTACCCGGTCACCTTCTCCTGGAGGCATCTATCCGGGAATTGTGAGCCCGGCCACTCCTACGATTAGAGAGAGCCATGAAACAAGTGAGATCAACCACCGTCCTTGTTTTAGCATAACTCAGCTAAGTGCGCAGGCGGAATTCACCAACATCCTTGCCAAGAGTAAACAGCAGTCAAAATGCAAGTGGGTTATACCAGTGACCTTGCCAGAATACATCTCAGTTCATCATCAGTTTTATTATTCATGTTTTATGTCAATTCAGTATTTAGTACGTTTATTACTCACAAGCTTTCATCAACTCATCATTATCTTCATCACTCCAATCCACAATCTTGTTCAAATTCATTAATTTTATCCCTTTGTTATACTCACACTCATTCCCAAGCCTGAAAACTAGCTAGCGGACCATAAATAGGGGGTTACAGAGGTGAAAAAGTGAATTGGATAGATAAAAACAGTTAAAATCACATTTTCCTGAAAAACAAGACAGTTGTGCATACGCATGCCTCGTGAGTATGCACGAGCCCCCTTTTGGCACGTCCGCGCGAAATGCGCACGAAAAACATTCAATTCCATCATGCAAGTTGTGCGTACGCATGGGTCGTGCATACGCATGACTTGTCTTTTGTGCAAACGTATGGTATGCACACGAAACTCTTTCAATTCTATAATACCCCTCATGCGTATGCATGGGTCGTGCGTATGCATGTCCTCAATTTTTTATAACTTCTATACAATTTAGTTTTTAACCATAAACTTCAAACGTGCATAACTTTTTCGTTAAAAATCATTTTCGGTTCGTTAAAAATATTTGTAACGTCATATACTAAACCAACCCAATTTTTGTTTAAGATAAGTTTCACAAACTTTAACGGTCTGAGAACCAAGTTATGACCCGTCAAAGTTAGTTAAAAATATTTTTTTACTAAAGTTACACAATTGCTCAATTTTCTCAAATCTCAATCCAACTCAATTCCAAACCAAACCAAAACCTTTACCAAACATACTTAATCATGCATGTATCAATTCTCTAACCCTTTCTAACCATTCAACAATTAATCACTCAACATACAACAACCAAACAACAATCATATCACTTATTGCTTCAATTTCAAATTTACACACTTATCTCCACTTACCACGCAGGGGATTCCTCACTCCATCACGGTCTTCGGCCCAATATCCACATTAACTTTCATTATAACAAGCAAAATCACAACCTCATACTCAATTCAATTCACACAAATACATTGGTATTATTCAATAACCATTCAATTCACAATTCACAATCAATTAATCATAACAACCAACATTACCATTCAATCCTATCCTAAGGACAACTAACCTAGGCATTCACATAATTTTACATAATGCCTACTTGAAACTAAAACCGGTATCTCTAGACGGCAGTTCCTCCAACACTTTTATTTTCTCCGAAAAACTCCAACGTCTACCAAAATCTCACTACTTCGATCCGCAACTCAATTCTACACCAAATCAATGCCAAAACCAATTCCAAACAAGCCAAGCTAATCCATATAATCTAATCACAATAATAATTCAATATTCACACTAGGGTTCTTATTCCAAATTAGGAATAACAAAGAGATTGAGTTTTCTTGCCTTGTACCACTCAATTTTGGGTCAAAATTCCACTTAAGATTGTGCTTGAGCTACCTTTAAAGCATTAAAATCATAATTCTCTCAACAATTATCCCAAAATATAAAATTGAAGAAAATAATAAACTGCGCAAGGATTATGTATTTAATTACCACAATGTTTAGATAGAATGAAAGAGGGATCCGAGACGAACGCGTGGTCACAAATAACTCGTCAATCAGAGCTCCAGATTGAAAATTATGAAGCTTTTGGTTAGTGGGTGAATAGTGACAATGATTAGGGCATGAGTCTCACCCTCTTATCTCTTTGAGCTGATTGTGTGTGAATGGAGGGGAAAATGGGTGCTGAATTGGCTAAGTTTAAGGCCTTTAAGCCTTAAGCTTGGGCCTAGTGAGACCCGGTTCAATTGTTTTAGTTCGTTGGCCCAATTTTGATCCAAAATCTTTAAAATTAGTATTTTAATTTGCATTCTAAATATTTTATCTCCTCAAATTATAAATTTTAAATTTTAAATTCTTAACCTTTCTTGATCATAATTAATTTATTAGTTATAATTTAACCAAGTTTTACACAATGACCTAATGATCCGCTAATTTAATTGGTTCGATTATCGGTTCGGTTCCGATAATTATGTTTTTTAATGTTGATTTTTGATGCATATTATTATTTTTTAGAGTTCTTATTATTTTTTAGTTCATATGAGTATTTTTTTATCATCTACTATACTATTCTTTATTTTTATTTTTTATGAAGCATTTCTTATTTTTATTTGGGTTGTTCATATGATTTTTTTTTACTTATTTTTATTTTTCTAACGGTAATTCTTGTATATACTATGTTTGTTATTGTAATTTTATTATAATATAAATTATTGATCCTATTAAAAAGAAAGGTAAAATATACTTTTTGTCCTTAAAGTTTGACAAAAGTTTCAAAAATACTCCTAAGTTTATTTTGTTTCAATTTTGTTTTAAAAGTTTTCGATTTGCATCAAATATACCCTCGACAACTAAATTTTTAAAAAATTTAAGACCAATGTAACAATAATGCATGAAAATTATGCTTGATTTGCTTGTGTTGAGGGTTGTTCTTATGAAATTGTTGTTGAATTGGTCTTAAATTTTTTGAAAAATTAGCCGTCAGGGGATATATTTGATGCAAATCGAAAACTTTTGGGACAAAATTGAAACAAAATAAAACTTATGGGTATTTTTGAAAATTTTATCAAACTTCAAGGACAAAAAATATACTTTACCCTAAAAGGAACAAAGTAAATAAAAAACTAACTATAAGTAATCGACTATGCTATATGTACAATAAAATCAACCACTAAAATTCGTCACTAAGATAAAATGCATGTTGGAATACAAAATGTATATTGAAAATAAGCTACACAACACATGTATTTTATACACAAATACATGGTGACTAATTTTAGTATACCAATAATATTTTTGATAAGTAATAATAAAGTCATAAGTAAAAAAAAATTATAGTCCAAAATAATACTAATAAAATAATATCGAGGGTAGTAGAAAAATTATGGATGATTTTTTTTCTATTTGACTTTGTAAAATATGTGATTGTAATTCTTGTGCAGAGTTTATTATTGTAATTTTTTATAATATAAATTATTCATCTTATTAGAAAGGACAAATTAAATAAAAAATTAACCATAAGTAATAAAATTATAACTAGCAAAAAATTAGAGCCCAAAATAATATTAAGAATAAAATTATTGAGAGTATTAGAATAAAAATATAAGATAAAAAGAATACTAAATTAACATTCTCACGTTAATATTTAAAAAAATATAACATGTTTGATGAAATATTTTTGTGTATATATCTAAAATTTATATTATTTGTAATAGAATAACGAATAACAATGAATCTCAAAAGACAAAAATAACATGGGACATAGACACCCCTAAACAATTTATCAAAATACGCTTGAATTAAGTTGCTAAACAGCAACGCAATGACACCACGCTTATAAAAAAAGGTTGGAAAGACTCCATTTATTAAAAAAATTGAAAGACAATAGGATAAGAGTTAATCAAAAAATAAGTGAAACAATCTTAATAAAAAGGAATGGTTGGTATCATACAAATTTTTTGACAAAAAAAATGAATTTAGGATGAAATTATACTACGCACATGGTTGATGTACTAAATAAATGGTGGGAGAGAAAATAATTGGTATGTAATAATTTATTATTAAAACAAAAATTTTAAGTTTATTCTTTTGTAATAAGAGTTGTGTTGATTAATTGTATATATCCAGAAAAATTTTCAGTATAAAAAATTTCAAAAATAAAGGACTTCTGTTTAAGGATAAATTAACTATATTATTTAAGGATATTATTGCCAATAACAAATTTGTTTGGACTCCCTTATTTGAGATGTTACCTAGTTGTATAGAAAAAGATGGTGATGGATATAGGCTATATTTTGAGGAAGGTCATGTTGATATAAAAGAAGGTTCTAGAGATAATGAAAAAAGTATAGGTGCTAGTGTGGGAGTTAGTACTAAATTTTAACACATAAATTTTGATTCTTCTAAAAAAAATAATAGCAAAAAGAGTATTGGAGCAAAAAAAGAGAAGTCGTTTGTGAAAAAGAAAAAAAGAAAAACTCTAAAGCCCCTGCCTCAAAGCAAATTGCATATGCAATAAGTAGAATTGTTTCAATATTTGAATCTCACTCAACTATTATGTCCATAGTAAAATGCATATATAAATCAAACACATTTGAAAATTACGTGAAAGTCTCAAATTAAAATATTGATAGAATTCGAATTAGCCGTTTAATTACTAAATCGAGTTGACAAGATTCTAATTAATAGGAATTGAAGCAAATCGACATTACTTGACTCGATTTACCAACGAATGTAGTTCGATGCTAGTAAATCGAATCTTGTAAATTCGATTTATAAACAATGGCATAAAGTACATAAATCGAATCCAGTAAGTTTGATTTAGTGTGGCTTAGACACCAAAAAAAAAAGATTTAGTGTGATTTTACATATATAAATTCTTTTATATCAAATTTCATACAATATTTTTCTGTCTATTTTTGATAGCTCATATTTTTTTTTGAAAAAAAAAATTGTGTATATTTTAAAAGGAGGATTTGTGATATAATTTTAATAAATTCATTAAAAAATTATTAAAGAATACATTTACTGAAATTCTAAATACAATAATTTATGAGCTATAAAAAATAGACGAAAGAATATTGCATAAAATTTGAATTATTTTCCATTGATTTTTATATAAAATACTTATATCATTGTAATTATTCATTTTGTAACGAGTACAACTAAAATTTTACTAACAATTTTAAATTAAGCATTTTTATAAAGTTTTAAAATTTTTTATTAAAAGATTTTTTGTAATTATTGTAAATAATTTTATAAAATTTAAAAATGACTTAGAAGACGTTATGAGTATTATAAAAATTTGAAATGTAGTCATCCCTACCTCAAAGCAAATTACATATGCGATAGTAGAATTGTTTCAATATCTGAATCACGCTCAACTATTGTGTCCATATTTGTAATATCTGGTACATCTATTGGATAAATAATGGCCGAGATTTAAAAGATGGAGTGTGTAGGTGTTCGGATTAAAGTTTTTTGGTGATTGGAAAGAAAACAAACAACAACCAAGAAAGAAAAAATAAATAAGAAACTGTTTAAGAAAGGCAGTCCCGCTGAATACTATTATCAAACTCCTTCCAAGACAACGGAAGCTCCACTTGGGGAGAAAGGGTCCTCATTGTAGTATTTGCCATGATGTCTGCTACTGTGTTTGCATCTCTCCAAATCAACCGGAGATCAGCATGCCATTTCTAAGACATGATATCTCGAATTTTCAACACTAAAGAAACAATAAAACCAGAGCAATCTTGTAAATTATTGACAATAATAAAGGCCTCTACATAATCTATCTCACATATAATATCTCTTTGTCCCGAGTCCCAGGCTAAAAGAAAGCCTCTCCAAATAGCAAACAACTCTCCTTGCAGAATACTATGACTCAATTATTTCCAGACAGCCTCGTTGTCACCTTCCCTTCCAATCTCTGCTAACACAGGAAAAACTAACCCGAACACCATTGCCAGGATAGCTAGTATCATAATTAATCTTAAAGGTACCCACCGAGGGGGGAATCCAAGAGCCACTAATGGTGGAGGGGATAGACACTCGTTGCAACTCAAAAATATTCCAGAGCTCCTTTTCTAAGGACAAAGCCATACCAATCACCTTGTCCGTGGTCCAAGGCTTGTGGGGATGTAAGATCTCATTATTCTTCGAACACCAAATCCACCAAAGATCAGAAGAGAATCTAAAGGGGTGTTGTTTGCTATTATGTAAGAACCAAATTATCAAATCCAGTGATTGACTGGAGATCCTCAAAGTTTGCCAAACTAGCTGGGCTTTTAGACAATCCTGAATGCAATGTAAAACCGATTCCTGACCTGAGAAACATTGTGGACAACTATCCGTGTGCAAAATGCCCCTCCTAAAATGAAATGCAGTAGTAGAAAGAGCCTCCCGAAGACATAACCAAGCCAATAATTTGTGCTTTTCTGGAACATGTTGTCGCTAACTAAAGCCACAGCCAATTCCCCCTATCCTCCCAACTAAACATCTTCTTACTGAGCCACAAATAACCACTACGAGCGTCATAAACCTTTGAAGCCGCACCAGTCCAACACCAACCGACCTCTGAACCATCTTGAACATCCGTGTTGTAAGAGTTAATGCTGCTCTGTAGAGACTGGTTCAGAGGAGAATAGATATTCTCAAGGTTCCACTGTCCAGATGACCAAAAGTCCAAGATCCAAAGATTCAAATAAGAAATGTGAATATAATCCATCTCATAACACAGTTGCCCATCTCTTCTCTATTTAGAAAACCAAAAGTTCTGTTCTAAATCCCTAATACACCAAATAAAACCTTCCTTTAAGATATCCCAAGCTCAACATATACTTTTCCAAACATAAGATCCCTTACCTCAAGACCGACTGATGCAATCATCCTTAGAGAAATGGTATTTCTCCGTCAACATCTGAACTCATATCTTGTCAGGATGGTGAAAAAGTTTCCAAACCATCTTTCTAAGAAGAACAATATTAGCACAAAAAGGAATTTCCAGACTCTTAAACTTCTTAGGGGTGACCAACACCTTCCAGTTAACTAGATTCAGGTCTCTACCATTAGCTTGACCCTTCCATAGAAAGTTTTGCATCATGGATTCTATTTTATTAGTTACCCATTTAGGGAAGAGAGATACCTGCATGCGGTAAGTAGGAATCACAATCACTACCGAATTGAGCAAACAAAGTCTACCTGCCTTATTAAGCAATCTACCTTTCTAGCTAGCTAGCCTTCCCCGAATCTTGTCCAAAACATCGTTGAAAGTTGCACACGTCACTCGAGAGTGATTAAGATTCACCCCTAAATACTTGCCCAAGTTCTGGACGAATCTGATGGAGGACACTCTGGTGAAAATCTCTTTTTTTGTCGCTGAAACATTCCTAGAGCATAATGCTTTAGATTTCTCTACATTAACCTTCATCCCAGAGGCTCTGCAAAAGTTTTCCAAAGCTACCATTACAGTTTGAACGTGTTGTTTTTCGTCTTTACAGAAAAGAAGCAAATCATCGGCAAACATCAAATGAGAAATTCTTGGACCCCCTCTAGAAACTGCAACCAGATTATATTCCACAAGCCCTATCAACTTGTTGATTAAAAATAGGACAATCTCTCTATACACAACACAAACAGATACGGTGACATAGGGTCTCCTTGCCTAAGATCCCTACTTGCAGTGAAGCTATTTAATATATCCCCATTTCAAAGCATAGACAACACTGAAGCAGTGACACAATGCATAATCAGATTGACTATCAGAGGAGAAAAACCAAAACTCAAAAGGGTTTGTTTTATAAACCTCCAATCCACTCTATCGTACGCTTTTTCTAGATCAATCTTAAAGGCCAAGGTGTCTTTCTTTGACTTTGTCTTCTTCATGAAGGGGCCCAACAATCTCTTTGAGATGGGGACGAAGTCTATTTACAAGGACCTCTGTTATAACTTTGTAAACCACATTACAAAGACTAATAGGTCAAAATCCTTCATGAAAACCGGGTTTTCTACCTTCAGAATAAGAACCACAAGAGTTTTCATCATCCTTGGATCCATACCCAAACTAGAGAATGCATGACGAACCATAGTCCAAACATCAAAACTAAGAATCTCCCAGTATTCTTTAAAGAAGAAAGCCTGAAACCCATCAGGGCCCGACACCTTAAAAAAATGCATACTAAAAACAGCTGACTTAACTTCTTCCAAAGTAACTGGCACTGTGAGGCTACAACAGGCTTTATCATTCAGGGAAGGCATCGGCACATCACCAAGACAACCTAAATCCACAGCCTCCGATTGGCAGAATAGGTGTTTATAAAAGGATTCAGCTTCCATTCTAAGGACCTCCGGATGATTCTCTCACACCCCATTTTGAAGAAAGAGACCATGAATCTTATTATGCTTTCTCCGCACAAGAGTCTGGACATGAAAGAATATGTTATTTCTATTCCCGAATTTTACCCACTACTCTCTGGATTTCTAAAACCATAGAAGTTCCTCCTGCACAAGTGTGTTACTAAAATTTTCAATCAGCTGTTGTTCTTTTTGCGCTATAGACAAATCCTCCATTACTTCTAGTCGCTTCTGAAGAAAATTAATCTGCCTCTCTAATTTGCATTTTCCAATGAAAATATTGCCGAACACTTTAGAATTAAACTCTAAAGAGTTCTTCTGAACTTTTGAAAGCTTGCCATGCACCTCACTGTAGCCAGTCCGCCATGACTGGTTCACAATATCTCTATACCCCGGATGACTTGTTCAAGCCGCAATAAACCAAAAAGGTCTATTATTTTTCGGTTGGGGACAACCTGTACAATGCACTAGGGTAGGACAATGATCAGACTGAAACCTATTTAAAATTTTTGCATAAGCCTCTAAAAAGAGAGATAACCATCCACTGTTGATACAGACCCGGTCAAGTTTTTTCGCCACCTCAACACCATTTTCAACTCTTCTGTACCAAAAAAATCGTCTCGCAATAGTCTTCAAGTCAAACAGATCACTATCCCCTAGAGAGGCAGCAAGCCGATCTGCATGGCGACTCGAGAAGAGGCAACCCTTAGATTCGTGAGAGAATAGTACTTCATTAAAATCACCAAGAACAATCCATGGCCCGCAGAAAGACAAGGATTGAGTAACAAGATAATACCATAGCAGAACTCTGGTATTAAACTGAGGACTACGATAGATACCACTGCACCTCCAAATCACATTATTTACCTAAACCTCAACTGTAACACTGATTAAAAGTATAAACCCATTTGCAGTGAGCACCCTGCATTGCAGAAAGAAACCAGATACCCCCTTATGTCCTGATGCCTCCACTATACCAATAGAGTGATAACAAAGTCTTTTTCAGAATAGTTTCAAGTGTTGGAAAGGACAGTGAGTTTTAACCACAATAAAAATGACAGGTTTAAATTTTCTAACTAGCTCTTTATAATTCACCCAGGCTAACTGATTAGAAGCACCCCTGATATTCCAAGCTATTATATTTAAACTATCCATAATATAAAATATAAAAATATAAAACAAGAAAAATCAAAGTATTTCACTAACCTCATACCAAGGATTGCCCAGCGGGAGTGACTCCCGTGACCTTCATGTTTGTTGGATCTCCATGGATTATCTCCTCATTCCCGTCTACTGACGCAGCAACAGCTGGCAAAGCGCCTTCCTTCTCCAATGGAGCTACCATGGTAACACTCTCCTTCACGGCTGCAAGAGGACATGATGATGCTTCCACCGTCATGCCTCCACTCTTCTTAGCCGGCGCATTTGGATTAAAGTTTACAACCAGGAGTTTGTATAAAGTTGATTTTACAAACTTGATTTTGATGAAAAGTAAGTTTGTGTTAACGCGATTTATGTTTGGCAATCTTTATATCAAAATGAATTATAGTAAAATAAATATTGTTTGGATTACACTACTTAAAATCACTTTTAGATAAAAAATTACCAAAAGAGATATGAATTTAAATAATTTTTTATATTATCCTATCATTTTAATTTAGATGTTTAAATAGATCTTATTTTATCATATAAAAAAATATAATAAAAACATAAAAAAATCAAAATATTGAAGAGAGTACTAAAATAAAAAAAATTAAAATATTTACATCGGTAGTAATTGAAATAAATATATGAAAGTTCTTGATGAAAAAAAAAATATTGGAACGAAGGACCACAAAGAATTGCTGTAAAGGTAGATTGTTACTTGTATTCTTTTTATAGAAGAAAATAAATAATAGAGTTGATAGGAAAGAAATAAATTTTGTCACCTAATTTCTCAACGATAACAAGCTAAGTGAACAAGTTTCACGTAATGCATTCAGAGGTGAAATTATTTCTGTGTTTAGAGCATAAAAAATTGTCAAATATGAAAATAAAGTGTTTAAGAGACTCAAACGTCGCTTCTCTCTGATCTTTCCCAATATAAAACTCGAAAACTATTATTAGTGATTCTAATTTTCATACTCGTTATCAATTAATGATGTTTAAGCATGCTAGAAAAATATGTGTCCTTAAAAGAATATAAACTAAGATTGTTAGATTGATTCAAACATACAACTTATAATCCATTATCATTCATACAAAACTATTAAGTTATTATTGTACTTTATTTTAATTTGGCAATAAATTTCTTATTATGCTAGGATAAAATAATAAAAATTTTGTGTGCTATTTATATATTATTATTTATAATATATTGTTTATCGTACTTAGTTATTATTCTTATTATATATTATTTATTTCTTATTTTAATATTGTTATATTTATAAGAATTTATTTATATCTTCATATAGAATTTAATAAGAGTTAAATATTTTCATGAGATATTAATTGCTTGCTTGAGGTGGTCTATTAAATATATTAAGTTATCTGATCCGAGGTTTCAGAATGTTTATAGAAAAATAAGAAGAATTTAATTTTGATGCATTGTTTGTATGAACCTATTTTTTCTGTGTCACATAACGCCCCATTAATAAAAATAATTATCTTTTATATTGACTGATGATCATCTAAGAGTGTAGTTGTGATTGTACGATGGTGTAAAATATTTTACACTGTCCGTGTATCAAAATTAAACTCAAATAAGAAATAACTAACGATATTGACCATTTTTTAAAAATATTATAGGAGCAATTTATGGTACTCAACTACTCATATTCTATGTGTAGTTAGTCCAAATAAAAAAATCCAAATTTATTAGAAGAAAATGATTCCAACACAAAATATAATGGACGTATGTGATTGGGATATGTACTTTATTTTTGCATTATTTGGATGGAAAGGCACTGTGCATGATGCACGTGTATTTGACAATGATATTACAACTCCTACCATAAAATTTTCACACCCTCTCCCAGGTTAGTGATGAGCAGATAATTTATACCCTTTTTGGCATTGTATTTACATAGTTTTTAATATGTTTTAATTATTTTTTATTACATTTTTATTATTTTTTATGCAAAAATAAGATTTCTGGACTTTACTATGAGTTTGTGTATTTTTCTGTAATTTCAGGTATTTTCTAGCTGAAATTGAGGGACCTGAGCAAAAATCTGATTTAGAGGCTGAAAAAGGACTGCAGATGCTGTTGGATTCTGACCCTCCTGCACTCAAAGTGGATTTTCTGGAGCTACAGAAGCCCCATTAACGCGCTCTTAATTGCGTTGGAAAGTAGACATCTTGGGCTTTCCAGCAATATATAATAGTCCATACTTTGCCCGAGATTTGATGGCCCAAACTGGAGTTCAAAGCCAGCCTAAAACTTTCTGGCGTAAAATGCCCAAACTGGCACCAGAATTGGAGTTAAATGTCCAAACTGGCACCCAAGCTGGCGTTTAACTCTAGGAATAGCCTATGCACGTGTAAAGCTCAAGGCTCTGCCCAAGCACACACCAAGTGGGCCCTGGAAGTAGATTTCTGCACTATCTGCACTTAGTTACTCATTTTCTGTAATCCCTAGTAACTAGTTTAGTATAAATAGCACTTTTTACTATTGTATTCGTATCCAGTTTTCAAACTTTGGAGTTGAGACCATTGTTCACGTTTTGGGGGCTGGCCATTCAGCCATGCCTAGACCTTTTTCACTTATGTATTTTCAACGGTGGAGTTTCTACACCCCATAGATTAAGGTGGAGAGCTCTGCTGTTCTTCATGAATTAATGCAATTACTACTGTTTTCTATTCAATAATGCTTGATTCTATTCTAAGATACTCACTCGTAATTCAATCTGGAGAATGATATGATCCGTGACACTCATCATTATTCTCAATTCTATGAACGCGTGCCTGACAACCACTTCCGTTCTATCTGAGCTCAACGTAGTCATTGGGCGACAGCTTAAGTGCGTATCTCTTGGGTATCTAATACACGGGCCGAGTCCGTGAGATTAGTATCTTCGTGGTATAGGCTAGAACCAATTGGCAGCATTCTTGGGATCCGAAAAGTCTAAACCTTGTATGTGGTATTCCGAGTAGGATCTGGAAAGGGATGACTGTGACGAGCTTCAAACCTGCGAATGTTGGGTGCAGTGACAGTGTGCAAAAGGATCACTAGATCTTATTCCGACGCTAGCTTGAACCGACAGATAATTAGCCATGCGGTAGCTGTGCTTGGTATTTTTCATCCGAGACGAGAATCCCGACAGTTGATTAGCCGTGCAGAAACCGTAGAGGACCATTTTCACTGAGAGGATCCTACAGCTTGCCATGGAAGGGAGCACACATGGTTGAAAGAAGGCAATAGGAAAGCAGAGGTTCAGAAGCAACAAAGCATCTCCAGACGCTTATCTGAAATTTCCACCAATGAATTACATAAGTAACTTTATCTTATTTTATGTTTTATTTATTTTTTAATTATCAAAACCTCATAACCAATTGAATCCGCCTGACTGAGATTTACAAGATGACCATAGCTTGCTTCAAGCCGACAATCTCCGTGGGATCGACCCTTACTCACGTAAGGTTTATTACTTGGACGACCCAGTGCATTTGCTGGTTAGTTGTGCGGAGTTGTGAAAAGTGTGAATCATAATTTCCCACACCAAGTTTTTGGCACCATTGCCGGGGATTGTTCGAGTTTGGACAAATGATGGTTCATCTTGTTGCTTAGATTAGGTAATTTTATTTTGTGTTTAAGCTTTTTATTTTATTTTCGAAAAAAAAATTTTAGTTTTCGAAAAAAATTCAAAAAAAAATCTGTTCTTCAGAATTTTTAAGAATGAATTCTAGAGCTTCTTGAGATATGTTGAAACCTGGCTGGCTCTTAAGCCATGTCTAATCTTTTGGATCGAGGTTTCCACTTTCCATTAAAGAAAGGACATATCTGTATTTGTTTTGCTGAAGCTTGGCTGGCCACTTGGCCATGTCTAATTCTATTGGACCGAAACTTTAGACTAACATTGCACGAATCCTGGAATTCTTGTTAAAAATTTTGAATTTATTTATTTTCTTTTTCCAAAATATTTTTGAAAAATACAAAAAAAAGTTTATTAAAATCATAAAACCAAAAATATTTTGTGTTTCTTGTTTGAGTCTTGTGTCAAATTTTAAGTTTAGTGTCAATTGCATATTTTAATTTTTCTTTAATTTTTCAAAAATATATGCATTGTGTTCTTCATTGATCTTCAAGTTGTTCTTGATGATTTTCCTTGTTTGATCTTTATATTTTCATGTTTTGAGTCTTTTCTTATTTTTCTTATGCAATTTTTAATTATTAGTATCTAAACATTAAAAATTTCTAAGTTTGGTGTCTTGCATGTCTTTCTTTTCTTAAAAATTTCCAAAAATATGTTCTTGATGTTCATCATGATTTTCAAAGTGTTCTTGGTGTTCATCTTGACATTCAAGTGTTCTTGCATGCATTTATTGTTTTGATCTTAAATTTTTATGTTTTGTTTCATTTTTGCTGTTTAATGGAAAAAAAAAAGAGAAAAATAACAAAATGATATCTTTTTTTCTATTTCTCTCTCCTCATTAAAAATTCAAAAATAAAAAATAATATATTTCCCTTGTTTTACTCATAAATTTCAAAATTTTGGGTTGACTTAGTCAAAAATTTTAAAATTTAGCTGTTTCTTGTTAGTCAAATCAAAATTTCAATTTAAAAATTCTATCTTTTCAAATCTTTTTCAAAAATCAAATCTTTTTCATTTTTTTTTCATGTTTTCGAAAATCCAAAAATTAATTTTCAAAATTTTTTTCTTATTTTTATTTCATATTTTCAAAATCATTACTAACATTTAATGTTTAGATTAAAAAATTTTCAAGTTGTTACTTGCCTATTAGGAAAGGATCAATCTTTAAATTCTAGAATCATATCTTTTAGTTTCTTGTTAGTCAAGTAATCAACTTTAATTTCAAAAATCAAATCTTTAATTTCCTTTTCAAATCTTTTTCAAAATAAATTTCAATTATATCTTTTTCAAAATTTAATTTCAAATCTTTTTCTAACTTCTTATCTTTTCAAAATTTATTTTCAAATCTTTTTCAATTAACTACTTGATTTTTTTATTTGATTTTAAAAGTTTACTATTTCTTATCCTTTTCAAAACCACCTAACTACTTTTCTCTCTCTCTAGTTTTCGAAAATCACTAACCACTTTTTCAAAATTCTTTTTAATTAACTAATTATTTTAAATTCTAATTTTAATTTATTTTCTCTCTTAAATTTCAAATTCCAACTAATAATTAAAATAAAAACAAAAATATTTTTCTTTTCTTTTAAAGTAATATTCAAATCCTCTCTCTCTCTCTTATCTCTTTCTATTTATTTATTTAATTACTAACACTTCTCTTATTCTTAAAATTCAAACCCTCTCCCTCTCTCTGTGTTCGAATTCTTCTTCTTCTCCCTTCTTCATTCTATTCTTCTATTCTTCTACTTACATAAAGAAATCTCTATACTGTGACATAGAGGATTCCTCTTCTTTTCTATTCTCTTCTTTTTCATATGAGCAGGAACAAGGATTAAGAACATTCTTGTTGAAGCTGATCCTGAACCTGAAAGGACTCTGAAGAGGAAGCTAAGAGAAGCTAAAGCACAATACTCTGGAGAGGACCTAATAGAAATTTTCAAAAAAGAAGAAAATATGGCAGCCGAAAATAACAACAATGGTAGAGATGCAAGGAAGATGCTTGGTGACTTTACTACACCAACTTATGACTTTTATGGAAGAAGCATCTCAATCCCTGCAATTGGAGCAAACAACTTTGAGCTTAAGCCTCAATTAGTTTCTCTAATGCAGCAGAATTGCAAGTTTCATGGACTTCATTGGAAGATCCTCATCAGTTCTTAGCTGAATTCTTGCAAATCTGTGACACTGTTAAGACCAATGGGGTTAATTCTGAGGTCTACAAACTTATGCTTTTTCCCTTTGCTGTAAGAGACAGAGCTAGGATATGGTTGGACTCACAACCTAAAGAAAGCCTGAACTCTTGGGAAAAGTTGGTCAATGCTTTCTTGGCCAAATTCTTTCCACCTCAAAAGTTGAGCAAGCTTAGAGTGAAAGTCTAAACCTTCAGACAGAAGGAAGGTGAATCCCTCTATGAAGCTTGGGAAAGATACAAGCAATTGATCAGAAAGTGTCCTTCTGACATGCTTTCAGAATGGAGCATCTTATGTATATTCTATGATGGTCTGTCTGAATTGTCCAAGATGTCATTGGACCACTCTGCTGGTGGATCTTTTCATCTGAAGAAAATGCCTGCAGAAGCCCAGGAACTCATTGAGATGGTTGCAAATAACCAGTTCATGTACACTTCTGAAAGAAATCATGTGAATAATGGGATGACTCAGAAGAAAGGAGTTCTTGAGATTGATACTCTGAATGTAATATTGGCTCAGAATAAAATATTGACTCAGCAAGTCAATATGATTTCTCAGAATCTAACTGGAATGCAAGCTGCATCCGGCAGTGCTAAAGAAGCTTCCTCTGAAGAAGAAGCTTATGACCTTGAGAATTCTGCAATGGAAGAGGTGAATTACATGGGAGAATCCTATGGAAACACCTATAATCCTTCATGGAGGAATCATCCTAATTTCTCATGGAAGGATCAATAGAAGCCTAATCAAGGCTTCAATAATAATGGTGGGAGAAATAGGTTTGGCAATAGCAAGCCTTTTCCATCATCTTCTAAGCAACAGACAGATAATTCTAAGCAGAGCCTCTCTGATTTAGTTATTCACAATTCAATTGATAAACATAATTGACTTCCTGACTAAGATTTACAAGATAACCATAGATTGCTTCAAACCAACAATCTCCGTGGGATTCGACCCTTACTCACGTAAGGTATTACTTGGACGACCCAGTGCACTTGCTGGTTAGTTGTGCGAAGTTGTAAGAGACTAATGTGAACAGTAACATTACAATTTCGTGCACCAAGTTTTTGGCGCCGTTGCCGGGGATTGTTCGTGTTTGAACAACTGACGGATTATTTTGTTGCTTAGATTAGGAAAAATCTTTCC
>NC_029792.2:31954749-31955891 GCF_000816755.2 Arachis ipaensis
CATCCTTGAAATATGCATTTCTAGGAGAAGGTGACACTTTTCCAGTGATCATAAGCTCTGCTTTAAATTCACAGGAAGAGGGAGCACTTATTCAAGTGCTAAGGACACACAAGACAGCCCTTGGGTGGTCCATAGGTGATCTTAAGGGCATAAGCCCAGCTAGATGCATGCACAAAATCTTATTGGAGGATAACGCTAAACCAGGGGTTCAACCACAGAGGCGGCTAAATCCAGCCATGAAAGAAGTGGTGCTCTGCAATAAACAGCTTTACTCTGCCATGGTTCGGTATGGAATTCGCCACAAAGTGGCCACTCCATATCATCCACAAACCAACGGGCAAGCTGAAGTCTCTAACAGAGAATTAAAGACAATACTGGAACGGACAGTAAATACCCGTAGAAAGGATTGGGCAAGGAGCTTGGATGATGCTCTGTGGGCTTACAGAATAGCATTTAAGACCGAATTTGTTGTTTAAGACTGTTAAATATGTTGGCTCTTGAAAGAATGATGAAAAGGAGAACATGTTATTGAGAATCTGAAAAATCATAAAAATGATTCTTGAAGCAAGAAAAAGCAGCAAAGAACAAAGCTTGCAAAAAAAAAAAGAGAGAGAGAAAGAAAAAAGAGAAAGCAAGCAGAAAAAGCCAAAGCCCTTAAAACCAAAAGGCAAGGGTAATAAAAAGGATCCCAAGGCTTTGAGCATTAGTGGATAGGAGGGCCAAAAAGGAATAAAATCCTAGCCTAAGCGGCTAAATCAAGCTGTCCCTAACCATGTGCTTGTGGCGTGAAGGTGTCAAGTGAAAACTTGAGACTGAGCGGTTAAAGTCAAGGTCCAAAGCAAAAAGAAGAGTGTTGATGAGCGGATAATTTATACGCTTTTTGACATTGTTTTTAGTATGTTTTTAGTAGGATCTAGTTACTTTTAGGGATGTTTTTAATAGATTTTGTGTTAAATTCACATTTCGGACTTTACTATGAGTTTGTATGTTTTTCTGTGATTTCAGGTATTTTCTGGCTGAAATTGAGGGACTTGAGCAGAAATCAGATTCAGAGGTTGAAAAAGGACTGCTGATGCTGTTGGATTCTGACCTCCCTGCACTCAAAGTGGATTTTCTGGAGCTACAGAACTCGAAATGGCGCT
>NC_029792.2:31955936-31957332 GCF_000816755.2 Arachis ipaensis
GCCTGACTGAGATTTACAAGGTGACCATAGCTTGCTTCAAGCCAACAATCTCTGTGGGATCGACCCTTACTCACGTAAGGTTTATTACTTGGACGACCCAGTACACTTGCTGGTTAGTTGAACAGAGTTGTGTCCACACATAGAGCCACAATGAGGATTCAATACAATTATATATTGTTAATCACACACAAGTACAAAGAACGTGGAACACAATTTCGTGCACCAAGTTTTTGGCGCCGTTGCCGGGGATTGTTCGAGTTTGGACAACTGACGGTTCATCTTGTTGCTCAGATTAGGTAATTTTCTTTTTGTTTTGTTTTCAAAAATTTTTCAAAAATCTTTCAAAAATTCCTCACTTGTTTTCGAAAAAAAAAAATTTATTAAAAATAATGTTTTCAAAAATAAATTATTCTATGGCTTCAAAATTTTTAAGAATGAATTCTAGTGTTTCATGAAGCATGTTGAAGCCTATCTGGCTGTAAAGCCATACCCAAACTGCTTTGGGATTGGCTAATCACTTCAGTGGAGTCATGCCCAATCCTTCTGGATAGGGTATGTTAGGCTTGTCATGTCTAAATTACACTCATATTTTTATTAAAGCTTGGCTGGCTATTAAGCCATGCCTGACCCTTTGATTGGAGCTTTAGAGCATAAGATTCCTGGAATTCATATTGAAAATTTTGGAATCCTTATTTTTCTTTTCCAAAATAGTTTTTCGAAAATATAAAATAAAAATCCAAAAAAAATTAGAAAATCATAAAAATCAAAAATATTTTTGTGTTTCCTGTTTGAGTATTGAGTCATGTTATAAGTTTGGTGTCAATTGCATAAGCATCTTGCATTTTTTCGAAAATATCATGCATTCATAGTGTTCTTCATGATCTTCAAGTTGTTCTTGGTAAGTCTTCTTGTTTGATCTTGATGATTTTTTGTTTTGTGTCTTTTCATGTTTATCATATGCATTCTTGAATTCTCAGTGCGTAAGCATTAAAGAATTCTAAGTTTGGTGTCTTGCATATTTTCTTTGCATTAAAAATTTTTCAAAATTATGTCTATGATGTTCATCTTGACATTCAAAGTGTTCTTGGTGTTCATCTTGACATTCATAGCATTCTTGCATGCATCACATGTTTTGATCTAAAAATTTCATGCATTGCATAATTTTCACGTTTTCATAAAAATTCAAAAAATTCAAAAAAATATCTTCCCCTTTTTCTCTCATCAAATTCGAAAATTTGAGTTGACTTTTTCAAAAATTTTTAAAATCAAGTTGTTTCTTATGAGTCAAATCAAATTTTCAATTTGAAAATCTTATCTTTTTCAAAATCTTTTTTTATTTTCGAAAATTCCAAAAATATTTTTCAAAAATATTTTTCTTATTTTTATATCAAATTTT
>NC_029792.2:31957547-31958145 GCF_000816755.2 Arachis ipaensis
AGGATCCCCACCTACCTTCACTCACTCTCTTCTCTCTTCTTCTATTCCCTCTATTCCCAATAAACACTCATCCCTTCTGTCTTCCATTTACCACTCACACCCATACACCCACTACCTTCAAAAATTCAACATCTCTCTCCCACCCAATCCCACCCATATGGCCGAATACACACTCCCATCCATCTCCTCCATATCTTCTTCTTATTCTTATATTCTTTCTTCTTTTGCTCGAGGGCGAGCAACATTATAAGTTTGGTGTGGCAAAAGCATAGCTTTTTTGTTTTTTCCATAACCATTGATGGCACCTAAGGCCAGAGAAACCTCTAGAAAGAGGAAAGGGAAGACAAAAGCTTCCATCAAGGGTCTATAGCTCAGTGGTAGAACATTTGACTGCAAATCAAGAGATCCCTGAGATACCTCAGGGGATTCATTTTCTTCCACACAATTATTGGAAGCAACTAAAGGTGGAACATCAGGAGCACTCCATCATCCTTCATGAAATCAGAGAGGATCTAAAAGCAATGAAGGAGGAGCAGCAAAGACAAGGAAGAGACATAGAAGAGCTCAAGGACATCACTAAGGTGGACTCATTCCTTGT
>NC_029792.2:31958154-31967049 GCF_000816755.2 Arachis ipaensis
TTCAATTCTTCTTATTTCTCTTCTAAGATATCCATTCGCACCCAAGAACGTGATGAAGGTGATGATTATGTGTGACGCTCAACATCCTTCCCCCTTATGAACGCGTGCCTGACAAACACTTCTGTTCTACATGAATTAAGCTAGAATGAATATCTCTTAGATCTCCTAACCAGAATCTTCGTGGCGTAAGCTAGAATGATGGCGGCATTCAAGAGAATCCGGAAGGTCTAAACCTTGTCTGTGGTATTCTGAGTAGGATTCAATGATTGAATGACTGTGACGAGCTTCAAACTCGCGAGTGCTGGGCGTTAGTGACAGACGCAAAAGGAGGGTGAATCCTATTCCAGCATGATCGGGAACCGACAGATGAATAGCCATGCCGTGACAGGGTGCATGAGCATACGATTCACTGAGAGGAGGGGATGTAGCCACTGACAACGGTGATGCCCTTGCATACAGCCAGCCATGGAAAAGAGTAAGACTGATTGGATGAAGATAGCAGGAAAGCAGTGGTTCAGAGGAACGAAAAGCATCTCCATTCACTTATCTGAAATCCCTGCCAATGAATCTACATAAGTATCTCTATCCCTTTTATTGTTTATTTTAATCTAATAAAGTATCATGTTTAAATCCGCCTGACTGAGATTTACAAGGTGACCATAGCTTGCTTCAAGCCAACAATCTCTGTGGGATCGACCCTTACTCACGTAAGGTTTATTACTTGGACGACCCAGTACACTTGCTGGTTAGTTGAACGGAGTTGTGTCCACACATAAAGCCACAATGAGGATTCAATACAATTATATATTGTTAATCACACACAAGTACAAAGAACGTGGAACACAATTTCGTGCACCACTTTTAATTTATGCTCTACTGGTTATTCACAATTCAATTGATAAACATAATTGACTTCCTGACTAAGATTTACAAGATAACCATAGATTGCTTCAAACTAACAATCTCCGTGGGATTCGACCCTTACTCACGTAAGGTATTACTTGGACGACCCAGTGCACTTGCTGGTTAGTTATGCGAAGTTGTAAGAGACTAATGTGAACAGTAACATTACAATTTCGTGCACCACAACCATAATCTCTGATCTATCTAAGACCACTCTCAATTTTATGACTGAAATAAGGTCCTCCATTAGAAATTTGGAGGCACAAGTGGGTCAACTGAGTAAAAGAGTTACTGAAATCCCTCCTAGTACTCTCCCAAGCAATACAGAAGAGAATCCAAAAAGAGAGTGCAAGGCCATCAATATACCCAACATGGCCGAACCTGGAGAGAGTCAGAAGGCAGTGATTTCCAATGAGGAAGACCTCAATAGACGTCCACTAGCCAATAAGGAGTTCCCCATTGAGGAACAAAAGGAATCTGAGGCTCATATAGAGACCATAGAGATTCCACTGAACTTACTGTTGCCATTCATGAGCTCTAATGAGTATTCTTCCTCTGAAGAGGATGAAGATATTGTTGAAGAGCAAGTTGCTCAGTATCTAGGAGCAATCATGACGCTGAATGCCAAGTTATTTGGTAATGATACTTGGGAGGATGAACCTACATTGCTCATCAATGAACTGAACACCTTGGTTCAACAGAAATTACCTCAGAAGAAACCGGATCCCGAAAAGTTCTTAATACCTTGCATAATAGGCACCATGACCTTTGAGAAGGCTCTGTGTGACCTTGGTTCAAGTAGAAACCTCATGCCACTCTCTGTAATGGAGAAACTAGGGATCTTTGAGGTACAAGCTGCAAGAATCTCACTAGAGATGGCAGACAATTCAAGGAAACAGGCTTATGGACTTGTAGAGGATGTCTTAGTGAAGGTTGAAAGCTTTTACATCCCTACTGATTTCATAATCCTAGACACTGGGAAGGATGAAGATGAATCCATCATCCTTGGAAGACCCTTCCTAGCCACAGCAAGATCTGTGATTGATGTGGACAGAGGAGAGTTAGTCCTTCAATTGAATGAGGACTACCTTGTGTTCAAGGCTCAAGGATCTTCTTCTGTAACCATGGAGAGGAAGCATGAAAAGCTTCTCTCAGTACAGAGTCAAATAGAGCCCCCACACTCAACTTCTAAGTTTGGTGTTGGAAGGCCACCATTAAGCTCTGAATCTCTGTAAAGCTCTCTAAGAGCTCACTGTTAAGCTATTGACATTAAAGAAGTGCTTGTTGGGAGGCAACCCAATGTTATTTAATAATATTTAATTTCATAGACATTTATTTTCCATTGTTATTCTATGTTTTCTTTAGGTTGATGATCATGTGAAGTCATAAAAATAACTGCATAATTAAAGCAAAATAAAAAACAACATCAAAAACAGCACACCCTGGAGGACAGGCTTACTGGCGTTTAAACGCCAGTAAGGATAGCAGAATGGGCGTTTAACGCCAGCCTGGCAGCATTCTGGACGTTAAACGCCATAATGGGCAGCACTCTGGGCGTTTAACGCTAGAAAAGGGTGTCTGACGTCTGGCTGGCATTAAACGCCAGAAATGGTAGACAGACTGGTGTTTAACGCCAGAAAGGGGTGTCTGGCTGGCGTTAAACGCCAGGAAAGGTAGCAGAGCTGGCGTTTAACGCCAGAATTGGCACACTTAGGGCGTTTGAACGCCAGAATGATGTAGGGACCAGAATTCTTTGACACCTCAGGATCTGTGGATCCCACAGGATCCCCACCTACCACACCTCTTCTTCTCTCCTCTTCACACCTTTCAATAACACTCTTCCCCAAATACCATTGACCAATCACATCAATACCTCTTCCTCAAACACCATTCACCTATCAAATCCTACCCTCTTCCCCATATTCTCTTCACTGCTCACATCCATCCATCATAAACCCCACCTACCTCACCATTCAAATTCAAACCATTTCCCTCCCAAACCCACCCATTCTCACATGAATTCTCTATCTCTCCTACCCTATAAATACCTCCCTCACTATCTTCACTTTCACACATTACAAACAATTCTTTCCCCTTTAGCCGAAACCACTACTACCCTCCATCTCCTCCATTTCTTCTTCTTTTACTCCTTTCTTTCTTCTTTTGCTCAAGGACGAGCAAACCTTTTAAGTTTGGTGTAGAAAAAGCTCTATTTTTTTATTTTTTTTCATAACCACTAATGGCACCTAAGACTGGAGAAACCTCTAGAAAGAGGAAAGGGAAGGCAATTGCTTCCACCTCCGAGTCATGGGAGATGGAGAGATTCATCTTAAAAGCCCATCACTAGAAATAGAAAAAGGATGGAGCAAACAAGAGAGCCCACTCATGGACCTCAACAAGAGCATGAGGAAATTCCTCATTAAGGAATCCCTAAGATGCCTCAAGGGATGCACTTTCCTCCACACAACTATTGGGAGAAAATCAACACCTCCTTAGGAGAACTGAGTTCTAACATGGGGCAATTAAGGATGGAGCACCAAGAGCACTCCATTATCCTCAATGAAATCAGAGAGGACCAAAGAGCCATGAGGGAGGAGCAACAAAGGCAAGGAAGAGACATAGAGGAGCTCAAGCACTCCATAAGATCTTTAAGAGGAAGAACTAGCCGCCATCACTAAGGTGGACCCGTTCTTTAATTTTCTTGTTCTTATTTTTCTGTTTTTCAAAATTTATGCTTTATGTTTTGTCTATGTTTGTGTCTTTATTACACGATCATTAGTGTTTAGTGTCTATGTCTTAAAGCTATGAATGTCCTATGAATCCTTCACCTTTCTTAAATGAAAAAATGTTTTCTGAAAAAGAAAAATAAGTACATGAATTTTGAATTTTATCTTGAAATTAGTTTAATTATTTTGATGTGGTGGCAATACTTTTTGTTTTCTGAATGAATGCTTGAACAGTGCATATTTTTGATATTGTTGTTTATGAATGTTAAAATTGTTGGCTCTTGAAAGAATAATGAAAAAGGATAAATGTTATTGATAATATGAAAAATCATAAAATTGATTCTTGAAGCAAGAAAAAGCAGTGAAAAACAAATCTTGCGAAAAAAAAGGCGAAAAATAAAGAAAATAAAAAAAAGAAAAAGCAAGCAGAAAAAGCCAATAGCCATTTAAACCAAAAGGCAAGGGTAAAAAGGATCCAAGGCTTTGAGCATTAATGGATAGGAGGGCCCAAAGGAATAAAATTCTGGCCTAAGCGGCTGATGAGCGGATAATTTATACGCTTTTTGACATTGTTTTTAGTATGTTTTTAGTAGGATCTAGTTACTTTTAGGGATGTTTTTAATAGATTTTGTGTTAAATTCACATTTCTGGACTTTACTATGAGTTTGTGTGTTTGGAGCTACAGAACTCGAAATGGCGCGCTTCCAATTGCGTTGGAAAGTAGACATCCAGGGCTTTCCAGCAATATATAATAGTCCATACTTTGGTCAAGAATTGACGACGTAAACTGGCGTTCAACGCCAGCTTTCTACCCAAATCTGGCGTCCAGCGCCAGAAAAGGATCCAAAACCAGAGTTGAACGCCCAAACTGGCACAAAAACTGGCGTTCAACTCCACAAATGGCCTCTTGACAATTATGAATTAAGATCAGAGCACCAAGCTCTGGAGCCATTACCAGGATTTGTTCGAGCCTGGAGATCACAATTTCGTGCACCAGCGGCTAAACCAAGCTGTCCCTAACCATGTGCTTGTGGCGTGAAGGTGTCAAGTGAAAAACTTGAGACTGAGTGGTTAAAGTCATGGTCAAGCAAAAAGAGTGTGCTTAAGAGCTCTGGGCACCTCTAATTGGGGACTCTAGCAAAGCTGAGTCATAATCTGAAAAGGTTCACCCAGTTTTGTGTCTGTGGCATTTATGTATCTGGTGGTAATACTGGAAAACAAAATGCTTAGGGTCACGGCCAAGACTCATAAAGTAGCTGTGTTCAAGAATCAACATACTAAACTAGGAGAATCAATAACACTATCTGAATTCTGAGTTTCTATGGATGCCAATCATTCTGAACTTCAAGGGATAAAGTGAGATGCCAAAACTGTTCAGAAGCAAAGAAGCTACTAGCCCCGCTCATCTAATTGGAACTAAGTCCATTGATAAGTTTGAAATTTATTGTATTTTCTCTTCTTTTTATCCTATTTTATTTTTAGTTGCTTGGGGACAAGCAACAATTTAAGTTTGGTATTGTGATGAGTGGATAATTTATACTATTTTTGGCATTATTTTTACATAGTTTTTAATATGTTTTAATTACTTTTTATTACATTTTTATTAGTTTTTATGCAAAAATCATATTTCTGGACTTTACTATGAGTTTGTATATTTTCTGTAATTTCAGGTATTTTCTGGCTGAAATTGAGGGACCTGAGCAAAAATCTGATTCAGAGGCTGAAAAAGGACTGCAGATGCTGTTGGATTCTGATCCTCCTGCACTCGAAGTGGATTTTCTAGAGCTACAGAAGCCAAATTGGCGCACTCTCAATTGAGTTAGAAAGTAGACATCTTGGGCTTTCCAGAAATATATAATAGTCCATACTTTTCTCGATATTTGATGGCCCAAACTAGCGTTCAATGCCAGCCTAAAACTTTCTGGCGTAAAACGCCCAAACTGGCACCAGAATTGGAGTTAAACGCCCAAACTGGCACCCAAGCTGGCGTTTAACTCTAGGAACAGTCTATGCACGTGTAAAGCTCAAGGCTCAGCCCAAGCACACACCAAGTGGGCCCTGGAAGTAGATTTCTGCACTATATGCACTTAGTTACTCATTTTTTGTAATCCCTAGTAACTAGTTTAGTAAATAGCACTTTTTACTATAGTATTCGTATCCAGTTTTCAAACTTTGGAGCTGAGACCATTGTTCATGTTTTGGGGGCTGGCCATTCGGCCATGCTTAGACCTTTTTCACTTATGTATTTTCAACGGTGGAGTTTCTACACCCCATAGATTAAGGTGGGGAGCTCTGCTGTTCTTCATGAATTAATGCAATTACTACTGTTTTCTATTCAATCACGCTTGATTCTATTCTAAGATACTCACTCGTACTTCAATCTGGAGAATTATATGATCCGTGACACTCATCATTATTCTCAATTCTATGAACGCGTGCCTGACAGCCACTTCCGTTCTATCTGAGCTCAACGTAGTCATTGGGCGACAGCTTGAGTACGTATCTCTTGGGTATCTAATACACGGACCGAGTCTGTGAGATTAGTATCTTCGTGGTATAGGCTAGAACCAATTGGCAGCATTCCTGGGATTCAGAAAGTCTAAACCTTGTCTGTGGTATTCCGAGTAGGATCTGGAAAGGGATGACTGTGACGAGCTTCAAACCTGCGAATGTTGGGCGTAGTGACAGTGTGCAAAAGGATCAATGGATCTTATTCCGACACTAGTGGGAACCGACAGATGATTAGCCATGCGGTAGCTGTGCCTGGTATTTTTCATCCGAGACGAGAAATTCGACTGTTGATTAGCCGTGCAGAAACCGTAGAGGACCATTTTCACTGAGAGGATCCTACAGCTTGCCATGGAAGAGAGCACGCATGGTTGGAAGAAGGCAATAGGAAAGCAGAGGTTCAGAAGTAACAAAACATCTCCAGACGCTTATCTAAAATTTCCACCAATGAATTACATAAGTAACTTTATCTTATTTTATATTTTATTTATTTTTTAATTATCAAAACCTCATAACCAATTGAATCCGCCTGACTGAGATTTACAAGATGGCCATAGCTTGCTTCAAGCCGACAATCTCTGTGGTATCGACCCTTACTCACGTAAGGTTTATTACTTGGACGACCCAGTGCACTTGCTGGTTAGTTGTGCGGAATTGTGAAAAATGTGAATCACAATTTTCCACACTAGTTAGTTTTTACTATATTCTTACAAATGAGCTATATTTACTTAGTTATCATATGATATATAACTAATTTTATTGTTTATTAGGTAAATATTATTTGGTTGATGTCGGTTATCCAACACCAAAAGGATATATTGGTCCATATAAATGTGAGCACTATCATCTTATAGATTTTAGACATTCTTCTGAATTTAATTATCACTCAAGTTTAAGATGCACAATGGAAAGGACTTTTGGAGTGTAAAACAATAGATTTGCTATTTTACAATACATGCTTAAGTTTAAAATTGAAACTCAAGTTCATATAGAATGTACAACGATGGCTATTCATAATTTTATTAGAAGACATTTTAAAACAGATACTTAATCAATATGAATATACAAACATTATTGATGTAGAAGATGATAATCATATTGGTGAAAGTTCTGATCAAACTTTAACTGTTAGTTCTTCTATTAAAATGAACCACGTTCGAAACTTAATTAGAAATCAAATTATTAATTACATGCTGCAGAAATAATGATGTTCTTATCTAATGATTTTGTATAACATATTATATTATCTTTTATGTACTTTATTGATATTTTATCTTTTAATTTAATGTTTTACACTAACATGTTAAATTAAACTATAGGTTTATTCATATATTATTTCTGTTTTTTTTATTTAATAAGTAAATATTAATTTTTACTATAAAATTGATTAATAAAAATTATTTAAATATCTAAAATAAAATGATAGGATAATATATATAAAAATATTATTTGAATTCATATCTCTTTTAGTTATTTTTTTATATAAAAGTGATTTTGAGTAGTGCAATCTAAACAACATTTATTTTACTATAATTCATTTGATATAAAATTTTCAAACATAAATCATGTTACACAACTTATTTTTCATCAAAATCAAATTTAAAAAATCAATTTGATATAAAATCCCATTGGTAAACTTTAATCCAAACACACACTAAAAGTGTGTTTTGTGTTTGGTTTAGCGTTAAGAGTTTCAAACCCATGTTTAGTTTTCTTGAAAATTTTACTTTTTTATTTGGTTAAAATTCCAGCTTTTGCGTTTATTTTTTTCATTTAACCATTAATTATGTTAGGAACAGGAGAGTGATATAAAGAAAGTGTATTTGTGTATTATTCAATGTGTTCAAAAGTACAATATACAATCGGTATATATAGGTGTTAGAAGAATCAAAATAATAAAAGCATAGAATTCTACGATTAATATACAGATATATTATATAAATATAAATGATACTAATTGATCTAAATTGATTCTAATGATTCTCTATGATTTTCTAACATCCCCCTCAAACTCAAGTGGGAGCTAAGGATACCATGCATTCGGATAACAGAATTCGGAAACGAGTCGGATGATGAGCTTTCGTAAAGCTATCAGCATCTGATCTAGTGATCCAACATCGATGAGAGGAATAGCATTAATAAGGATACGTTACCAAACAAAGTGACAATCAATCTCAATGTGTTTGGTACGTTCATGAAACACATCATTATGGGCAATCTGAATACACTACAAGAAATTACCAGAATAGCTAGCGACCGATTCTGGTGGTCGCTAAAACTTTGGTCGCTAAATTTAAAATAGCGACCGATGTTGGTCGCTAATATTTAGCGACTGGTTTTCAACCAACGCCACCTGATCCATACTAAATAATTTCGGTCGCTAACAAGATTGGTCGCTAAATAGCAACCAATATTTCAGTCACTAAATTGGTTGCTGAGGTATTCGGTCGCTAAATGGCGACCAATATTTTAGTTGCTAAATTGATCGCTAATTTTTCAGTTGCTAAATCGATCGCTAATATCTAACTTTAAAATTTCAAAATCGGTCGCTAAATTAGTCACCAGTGACGGATTCAGAAAATTTTAACAGTGGGAGCAAAATTGATATAACATGATAATAATTTTTATAATAAAAATAATATATATATATATATATATATATAATTAAATATTAAATTATCTATTAACCATTATATATCTGTGTATAAATAATTAAATACATGTATTGTTTAATTTATTTTTAATATATATTTTATAT
>NC_029792.2:31971231-31972987 GCF_000816755.2 Arachis ipaensis
ATTATTGTTATGATTATATTTTGTTATTATAAAATATGATTAGCCTTCAAAATATCTAATATACAAATTAAAATAATAAAATAGTAATTTAAATAATAATAATATATAATTTAAAATTTTATTCTTTTAGGTTTTATATTTTTAAAAAATTAAGTAATTTTTCTCTTAACACTACCATCAAACTTTCTCTCTTTCCATATAAATTACTAAACAATTATTTAAAAATTCACTTCCCAACACAATTAGAAGCCGACTCTTATTGATACTCATAATTAAAAAAGTTCTTTCAATTAATATAGTTGCTATGCAAAAATTAAAGCTAATTTGAAAAGAAGATAAATAATATTCTTTTGAGTTAATTTTTAAAAAAGAACACTAATTTTGTTTAAATCTGAGAATTGATCATTCTAACAAATATCTAATATAAAATTTTTAAATTGACGATTAAGTACCAAAAGTTAAGTAAAAAATTATTGTGGGGTCAAATTTAATAATCTAATGGAGGCAAATAAATATTATTATCATATACTACTAAAAAAAAATTCAAATTGTAGTGGGGGCGCTTGCCCCACACTAATATGCTTGGAACCGTCCCTGTCAGTCACTACTGCTGCTTCCTAATTATAAATTTTAACTAAATTTCACATATATATATCACTATTAAAATTTAATTTTTAAATCTATTATATATATATATATATATATATATATATATATATATATATCACATGTCAATTTTTCATTGCAATTAGAATCAAATCTTTCCCTCCAAAATTAAGGAATTTTTCTTACTAATTTTACAACCAAAATGTGCCACATGTTACTCTCTCATTGTAATTGAAATTAAATATTTTCCTCCAAAATTAAAGAATTCTTTCTCCATCCTTACTAATTTTACAACCAAAATGTGTCAAATTGTCACTCTCTCATTGCAATTGAAATCAAATCTTTTTCTCCAAAATTAAAGAGTTCTCTCATCCTCCCTCTTCCTTTCTCTATTTCTCTCTTTCCTTCAACCACTCTTTCTATTTTATATATCATTATTAATATCAATATCAATGACTAATTACTAATTTCCAATCAAAATGTACAACATGATATTCTTTAATTGTATTTAAATTAAAATTAAAATATTAAAATTGAAATTGAAATATACATATACTATGTATCATTTATTACTATCTAATTTAATAATCAAATGTGTCACATGACACTCTCTTATTAAAATTGAGAGAAAATATTTTTTTCAAAATTAATAAACTCCCTTCCTAAATTCTCTCATCTACCTCTCTCAATTTTTCTATTTCTCTCTACTATTTTTACTCTATATAGAATTTATATTTTATATTAGAAATTTGACAAATCAAAATATGTCATCCGACATTTTTTTACAATTAAAATAATTTTTTTTCCAAAATTAACAAACTCCTACTCTCACTCTCATTCTTCATCTTTATCTTTCTCTCTTTTTTCTCTCATTCTCTATTTTTTCTATCTTTCTCTTTTACAGAAAATAAAATTAACAAAATAATATAATTTAAATAAAAAATATTATTATTATTGTTATTATATACATAATTTTTTAGTTTTTTATTTAGTTTTAAATTTTTACCGCTTATCTTTCTAATCTATATTTTAATTTTTCTTCTTTCAAATATTTATTACATATAATTTGGAGAGAATACTAATGTTATAATTAAAAGTTAGAATCAAGATTCAATTGATTTAAAAAAAATTAATTTTGAGTTAATTTTAT
>NC_029792.2:31973048-31975261 GCF_000816755.2 Arachis ipaensis
TTCTACATATAATTTATATGTTATATTAAAAATTTGACAAATCAAAATATGTCACTAGATATTTTTTATTACAATTAAAATATTTTTTTTTCAAAATTAAAAAATTTTCTTTCTTATTCTTCTTCTTTATCTTTATTTTTTTCTCTTTTCTCTCATTATCTATTTTTTTTTTACTTTTTGTTTTACAAAAAATAAAATTAATAAAATAATATTATTCAAATTATTATTATTATTATATACATATTTTTTTTAGTTTTTTATTTAGTTTTAAATTTTCACCGCTTATCTTTCTAATCTATATTTTCATTTCTTTTCTTTCAAATGTTTATTATATATAATTTGGAGAGAATACTAATGTTATAATTAAAAGTTAAAATCAAGATTTAATTTTTTTAAAAAAAATTATAGATGAGTTAATTTTATAACTATCAGTATAATTTTTTTATGCTAATATCTAATTATATTTTTATATACATAGAGAGAAAAAGTATTATTTTTAAATAGCAAGTATAAAAATTAATTATTTCTATTTGTGCAACAGACTTAACACCTAATTAAATGTAAAAATATACACGTTAAATTATTTTAAATTTTAGATAACGAATGTTAAAATTAATTATTAATAGAAAATTAGATTTTTTCATATAAAAATAATAACTAAAAATCTTTTTATTTGATTTTTATCTACAGATACCTTGGTCTTCTTAGCCAGAAACTTTTGTTAACTTATGACTTTTTTTATAAAAGTAGCTTGATTTTATAAATCTTTCGTGCCGTCCATAATCTATACTATCAGAATAAAGTGGACCGTAATTTTAAAAATTTATATTTCCGTAATGTTATTACGGGTAAAAATACTAGTATAATTCTAATTCAACAAAATATATAAGTAATTAAAGATAGATAACTATTTATTAGGATCAAATGCCAACAATTATTGAAAATCAAAATGAAGGCAAAAGCAAAATCCTATAAAGATGAAATAGAAAATGGAATCTAATACAAATAAATTTATATTTATGTATACTACATATATGTATTGAAAAAAAATGATAGCAGAAATAAATCCACACAAATACAACAAATTTATATTTATGTATACTACATATATGTGATACTGCCATCTTTAAACATTGATAATGACCTCTTCAGCTTCCTCTTCCTTTTCTTCGACTTCTTTTTCATTTCTTCTTCTTTTTCATTACCACAAAATAACAGCTTCAATATCAGGTCTATTTTATTACTGGACACTTCTTCTATTTTTTGTCATAAACCTTTTAAAATAATAAGAGCAAACAATGAATAAGAGCAAATTACATAGCGAAGATAGATTATAATTAAGCCTAAAACATACCTTGAGTTGTTCTTGGTACAGTGGCTTATGTATAGTAATTTGTCACTCAGATAAATTTAGGTCTGAATTTTTTCATTTGGTGATAGTATCATTGTGTAATTATATAAATCAAATGACAAAAACAAAGTAGAATCTCATAATAGAAGGATTTCAGCAATTATCATTCATACGACCTCTGTTAGTCTTGTTCTTAATGAATTTAACCGGACATCAATATCAGGATCAAAAGGAGCATTTGGACGGAGGCCATTCTTATTTGTCTTGTCCTGGAAGTACATTATCTTCTTAAAGTTAGATAATTGTTCACAAAATGAAAATCCTTAAAGAAATGCTTCTCAGTTAGTACATACAGATATAGAATATTATAATATAGTATACTTGTATTATACTGCATATTCATAGCTAGTAGATATATGTTTATATGGTGTGTCAAAAAGTGTCCATTTTTTCAGACCATGTGCTTTAAATACGCAACAACATACAAAAAAGAGATTAGTGATATTATTTGAACTAATTTCTGGGAGAAATATTAATTTGAGGTGTTGCATAATTAAGCTTTTTAAATATATCAATAGAGAGATCTCTCAAATTATTTCTTTAAAACGTTCCCAAAAATGTAGCACAAATAACATCTCCTGTTCACAATGAAGGATCCTATTATTTATGAGGACTAGAAGCTAAATAACCAAGTTGTTCAGCCAAGACCTCTACATCTTCAGCAGCTGCAAGAACATCTTCATCTTCAAAACCTTCATTCAATAAATCTTCCCAAAACACTTCATCAATATTATTATTATTATTATTATTATTATTATTATTATTATTATTATTATTATAGATCATAATAATCCTCCTTTTT
>NC_029792.2:31975941-32006436 GCF_000816755.2 Arachis ipaensis
ACTAAACACATTAAAATCCAAACATATTAAATACCGAACATATTAGAAGATAAATACAAAAGTGTAACAAAAATATATATTTTTTATTTAATTAATATATGATTGGGTTCACGGATTGGTTCAGAGTCCGCACCACCAGAACCGATACCTAAACCAATTACTAGAAATAGCCATCGATTTGGTTCGAATTAGACCCGATTACTTGTTGGTTCCAGAACCAATTTAATTAGTTTAATTTGGGTTCGGACGGGTAATCGGGTACCCGCTACCCATGCTCACCCCTAAACCCATTATTGATTTCAAACAAAGTTAGAAGGCCTTCCATTTCAATAGGCTCTTTGAAATTAAATCATGATGATGAAATGGATATAAAAAAATGGGACATGCCGGCCCAAACAATAAGTGCACCAACACAATTCACAATCAATGACCTTAGGGCTAGGGGACCCCAACGTTTGTATTAATTATTTTGTCTTACTCTAAGAATTCTTTTCCAAATAACTCTCATGCATACTGCATACACAACTTGGACAAGTATATATAAACATGTATATCTAAAACATGAAAACATTCTTATGTATATAATTACTTTAGAATAAACTTGTCATTACATTACAATTATTTAATCATATTATTTACTTAAACTACTATTCAAAAAGTATGCCTATGAAATATAGAAATTAAATAAAAATATGGATTTTGCAGGAGAACTTTTTATTTTTAATATGATGAAAGAAATGGTGTATACCTGAGTTATGGAGGGTGTATGGTGATTTACTGGCGTATGATGGTTGTCCAAGAGAAATCGAACCGTCCGATTATAGATACTGAAAACCTGGTCCGATTTGTGTACTGGTAGAAAATCTTGGGTTCGATTTGTGTACTGGCAGAAAATCCTGTGTCCGATTTCAGAAAACCCTGGGTCCGATTTGTACCCTCTCTCTCTGCAATAAAATCGGACCCTCCGATTTGTATACTTTTCACAGTTTTAAAAAACACCAAAAATTACAATGTTAAAGTATATCACTACTCCTACTTCCATAACAAAAAAAAAATTGCCTTTGCAGGATGGTGAATTTATATATAAATGTGGTGGCAGGGGCAGGCAAAGTGCTCATGCATAGCATGTGCAACCTTATCACTTTGCAGCAAACTATGTGTGATATATTGTGATGATATCCAACTAAATTTATGTGTCAGTCATTGCCACCATCATTTCAAAATTTCTCCTATTCAAGGAAGCTAATGTCCCAGCCTTTTCTCTCCCTTTCCATTCAAGGAAATAAACTTAACATTTGCCAAACTTTATCTTAGCCATGTTCAAAGAATTTCACATGCATATATGAGTATGCCTCCTTTCAATTCTGCTTCTGCTCCCATCTTATATGGCAGCTTATTTCTTCACCCAAATTTAATGTCTTAATTATCCTAACAAAAAATTAAACTATATATATATTAAGACCACCAGGTGCAATTTGATGCTTGAAAGAAGTTTCACTTTATGCTACTAATAACTAGATTTGTTTACTTTAAATACAGCATGCATGGATAGATGCTTAAAACCTTGCATAAGCTATCCAAAAACTTCACCTTTTAAGTATATTTAGCAATATAAAAATATTTCTTTATTTCTTAAAGTGGAATAACTATTTAACTTTATTGTAGTGATTGATAAAACTTTGAATATATATAGATCACACTAGAACATGTCTCTTCTTTCTAATTTCTCTGGAAACTCCTAGATCAATACTAATCAAAGATAAAGACAAAAGGGATTAGAGCTACAATTTAAAAGGAAAAGATAGAAAATTAAGCACCAAAGTCATTATTTAACACAAACTACAAGAAAAATTAACGCACTACTTTTTGTTAGTTATTGTTGATTTCTATTAGTATCTCTTATACACATATGAGTATTTGGAGTGTAAATTATTAGGTTTTAGATTTCCTATAATTACATCTGCAATACAAATGCAATATGAAAAAATATATTAGTTAAAACCGGAGAGGATTAACTCAAATATATATAATACAAGGTGGAAATTCAGGTGCAGTCGTCTTCACGTAAAGTTGATAAGTGAAAATTATTAGATGAAAATTTAGTCAAATCAATCAAATCATTTAATGACTCTCAATTATCAACTTCACGTGAAGTCGACTGTACCCGAATTTTTACTGTATTGCAAACATAAATGTTTCATCACTCCTCCCGCCCATGGTGCACAAGGTTTGGATTACCATCCTCTTAATTATTAAATTAAATTTTAGCTAGAATATATTTAGTGGGAAAAATATAGCATAAATAATTAACTTGTCTATTAAATGGTATATAAGATATAGGAATTAAGGATTCATTCAGACCTTTATTATTGCATCACACAGTGGAAAATTCAAGAGAGGTGATGATATGAGATAGAAAAAGTATAGGTTACTAATATATTATTTGCTAATTTATTGTCAATAATAATTAATTATTATATTTTAAACACATATATAAAGAGACACATCCAGAAAATATATTTGTAAAGATACTTCTATTAAACACAACCATAAAAAAAATATTTTTATTAGACACATCCACAAAGACACTTCCATTAAACACAATTATAAATAAGATTTGGCAGAAATTAACAGAAATATTGTTGGTAACGTAATAGGATTGTATGAAATATTGCAAATTGGGACCAGACATATAAAAGTTAATCAAAGTAATCAAAATAAAATTAAATGTAAAGGAACAACCACCAAACTTGCATTATTCTAGCTAGTAGATATATGTTTATATGGTGTGTCAAAAAGTGTCCATTTTTTCAGACCATGTGCTTTAAATACGCAACAACATACAAAAAAGAGATTAGTGATATTATTTGAACTAATTTCTGGGAGAAATATTAATTTGAGGTGTTGCATAATTAAGCTTATATCAATTATCAATAGAGAGATCTCTCAAATTATTTCTTTAAAACGTTCCCAAAAATGTAGCACAAATAACATCTCCTGTTCACAATCCTATTATTTATTATTTATGAGGACTAGAAGCTAAATAACCAAGTTGTTCAGCCAAGACCTCTACATCTTCAGCAGCTGCAAGAACATCTTCATCTTCAAAACCTTCATTCAATAAATCTTCCCAAAACACTTCATCAATATTATTATTATTATTATTATTATTATTATTATTATTATTATTATTATTATAGATCATAATAATCCTCCTTTTTGGATATGGATATATATCTTGCAATAATCCTTCTTAATAATCTAATGTAATGAGAGAGAGAGAAATCATGCAAAAGCCTTGGGGAACAGCAAAATAGTGAAGCAGGCAATATTTTTCCCAAATAGCTAACCGATTGTCCAAAACAGATTGGATCCTCTACCGAACGCAATCAACTCCCTTTTAAACAAAAACCAAACCAATCACATAAACCACACTTAGCAGAATCTAGCTACCAACTATCATACTCTCAAATTTCCATTATCACATCAAAAGTAACTCTAACTGGTAAAATTCTATTCAGTTAAGCAAAACAATTACCTTTTTCAGATCTTCAGACTTCAGACCTTTGTATGGAGCCTTTAGAGTTCAACTTGGTTGATGCTTCTCTGAAATCATAGATTGCAAAACCGATTAAAACAAACGATGATATTTCGGAATTGAAAGTGAAAAAATAAAGAAGAGAAAAGTAGTGTGTGCAGGTGTTACTTATTAGTGGAAGAAATTGAAAGCTTCGTCGACGACATCATCGACGGTGTTGCGAATTTCATTGACAAAGATTTCAATTTATTCAGAATAGATTAAATTGATCATAATAGGTGAAAAAGTCCTAACAGAGTAGATGAAATTGATCGGAATTTGGATTAGGGGAGAGTACTTGCTTGAGAAATTGATGAAGATGACTGTGACAGCACCGAGATACCAGAAGACGAAGGTGATGTCGTCGCGAGCTAAAGACGACAACGACGGTGACAGCGCAGAAGACAACGACAACGGCGCCGAGATCTTAGTCGACGACGAAGACCCTACGAGGAGAGGTGCTTCTGGCGGTGGTTACATCGCTAACTGTGTGAGAAGATGAGAGTGTTGTGGGTGAATTAGGGTTAGGTGGGGCAGATTAATTCAATAAGTATTTTGTTTTATTTAAATTAGCGACCGATTTTGTGACTGATTAGTTTTAAAGTATTATTTACTGGTTACTAATTCGGTCGCTAAGGATTAAATTTTCAACCAAAATAGTGACCACGACTTAGTGACCAAATTAGCGACCAAAATTTTCCATCTTATTTATTCTATTGGTTGCAAAATCGGTCGCTACCTTAACTATTAGCAACCGATTTAGCGACCACTGACTTAGTGACCGAATTAGCGACCAACCATTTTTAGCTTCTTTTTTTATTTGTTGCAAAATCGGTCGCTAAATAAAAAAAAGCGACCGATTTTGTGACCAGCATTCCCAAGTGTTACTACTTCAATTCAGTTGCTAATTCGGTCGCTAAGTTAAAAAATAGTGACCATTTTAGCGACCAACTTTATGTTACTTGTATAACAAACTTATCGGTTGCTAAATCAGTCGCTATTAGTGATCGATTTCTTTGGTCACTAAAATCGATCGCTGAATATAATTTTAGCGACCGAATTAGCGACTGATTTTTCCTTGTCCTATAAATACTATATCGGTAGCTAAATCAGTAGCTATTAGCAACCACTTTTTTGGTCGCTAAAATCGGTCGCTATTCTGGTAATTTCTTGTAGTGATAGCACTGTGGTTGTCACAAAAAACATCAGTTGGGGACGATTGAGGAACACCCAAATCTTCGAGAAGCCAACGAATCGAGACAACTTCAGCAGTGGTGTCAGCGAGAGCACGATATTCAGCTTCTGTGCTTGATCGAGTAGTGAACTTTGCTTCTTAGCTCACTAGGAAATGAGAGAGTCGCCAAGAAACAAACAATAACCAGTAGTGGAGTGACGATCAGTGGGATCACCAGTCCAATCAGCATTTGAATACACCTGAAAGGATAAAGATAAATGGGCAGAAAAATAAAGGCCATTAAAAACGGTTGCCTTTGATGTAACGAAGAATGCGAAGAACTGCCGCATAGTGAGTAGTACGAGGAGCTGACAAGAACTGGATAAGAACATGAACTGGATAGGCGATATCTGGTCGGGTTACAGTTAAGTAGACAAGTCCTCCAACTAACTGTTGATAAAGAGTAGAATGATAAAAAACAGTGTCATCCATAGGAGTAAATCGAACATTAGGCTCAAGAGGAGTAGACTCAGTGCGACTATCTGTAATTCTGGCTCGAGCAAGAGGATCCGAAGCATATTTAGCTTGAGAGAGATAGATGCCATGATCGGTGGATATGATTTCTAGACCAAGGAAATAGTTGAGAGAACCAAGATCTTTCATCTCAAAAGTGCAGTGAAGGGACGCCTTGAGATCAGAGATACCATCAACATCATCTCCATTAATGATCATGTCATAAACATACAAAAGTAGAAGAACAACTCCACATTCACTTTTACGAATGAAGAGAGAATTCTCATGAGGGCTGCAAGTGAAACCAAAACTGCATATGGTAGTGCTGAACTTGTCAAACCATTCACGAGGAGCTTGCTTAAGGCCATAAAGTGCCTTGCGAAGGAGACAAACTTTACTAGAAGGACAAGGATATCTCGGAGGTGGCTTCATATAGACTTTGTTTTTCAAATCCCTATTAAGAAATTCATTCTTCACATCCATCTGACTGAGAGACCATTTTTTAACCGCAGCAATTGCAAGGAGAGCTCGAATAGATGTAAGATGAGCAATAGGAGCAAAAGTCTCTTTATAATAAATACCATACTCTTGCATACAATCTTGAGCAATCAATCGAGCCTTATAACGACCAATAGAACCATCAATCGAGCCTTACCACCGGATACATAAATACCACAGACACTTTAACTGGGTGAACCACTTCGGATTGTGATTCAGCTTTGCTAGAATCCCCAGCTAGTGGTGTCCAGAGTTCTTAAGCACACTCTTTGCTTTGGACCACGACTTTAACTGCTTAGTCTCAAGCTTTTCACTTGATGCCTTCACACCACAAACATATAGTTAGGGAAGCAGCTCAATTGAACTGTTTTAAGCAAAGATATTTCTTTTAGGCCTTCCTAACCATTGATGCTCAAAGTCTTAGATCCTTGCTCTTGCCTTTTGGTTTAAAGAGCTATTGGATTTTTGCTCTTGCCTTTTAGTTTAAAGAGTTATTGGCTTTTTCTGCTTTTTGTTTCTCTCTCTCTTTCTCTCTCTCTCTCTCTCTCTCTCTCTCTCTCTCGCTCTCTCTCTCTTTTCGCATGCTGCTTTTTCTTGCTTCAAGAATCAATTTTAGGATTTTTCAGATCACCAATAATACTTCACTTTTATCCTCATTCTTTCAAGATCCAACATTTTTAACTCCAACATCAGATATGCACTGCTCATTCATGCATTCAGAAAACAAAAGTAATGCCACCATAACAAATAATTGAACTATTTTTAATATTAAATTCGAAAGTTATGTATCATTACTGCTTCTAAAAAAAATAAAAATTTTATTCAAGTTCAATGAGATGATAAGGGAAACATTTTATAGCTATTGGAAAATAAAAACTTAAATTTTAAGAATACTCATGCACTTCTTAAATTAAAAGACAAAAATTTAAATAAACATAAAAACTTAAAGACTACCAGTGATCATGTGAATCTAAACATAAGAAATAAGAATTAGAATAGCCACATAAATAGGGAGGTGAAACTCAACCACCTTAATCATGGGTGGCATTAGGCTCTTCAGGAGATAATTTTTTATGCTTCAGTTTTTCTAGCTCATGCCCTGCTTCTCTTGTTCCTTGACCAGTTTGCAAAGCATGCTAGTATGATCTTTTTGCTCCCCTCTTAACTGATCCAAGGTAGTTTGCAATTGTGCAACAGATGCTTCCAGCTGGGTCCAATATTCAATTGGAGGAATTTTTTGCACCTGAAGAGGCTCAGGTGCCTTCCTTTTGGGTTGATCAGCTGGTACTTGGGCGCTTTCCATCACTTGCTTGGTGATTAGGCTTTCTACTGAGATAAATGAGTCTTTGTTAGTCATGACTCCAGCCTCTTTACACAAGCAAAAGATAAGGTTTGGATAGGCCAATCTGGCTTGAGTTGACATCCTGTTTGCAACCTTGTACAGCTCACAGGGGATCAGTTGGTGGACTTCCACCTCATTCTCCATCATGATGCAGTGAATCATCACAGCCCTTCTGATGGTAACTTCAGAACGGCTGCTAGTAGGGAGTATGGAATGCCTAATGAAATCCAACCAACCCCTAGCAACTGATTTGAGATCTACTATTCTCAGTTGGTTTGGATAACCTTTTGTGTTGTTGATCCACTTAGTTTCAAGCAGACATATGTCTTCTAGAATCTTATCCAACTTTGGATTAGCCACCACCCTCCTATTAAAGGATTCAGGATCATCCTTTTCCATCTTTATTTTGCTTATCTGTCATCCATAGATTTGTATACAATTCATGGATCAGTGTTATTCCAACATCGATATCAAGATCAGCTAGAATCTCCCAACCACTCTTTCGAATTTGCTATTGGATCTCTGGGTACTCATCTTTTAATTCGAATTTGGTCTCTAAGATCATTGTCCTCTTGCACATTATTTTCTAATAATTTTCTTCATGCTGCTTTGTGTAGAATCTGAAAGGTTTGAAAACAACTACTTGGCTATCTTCTTTCTTGCTTCTTGAAGTGGGATTTCCACTTTTTGGAGCCATGGAATTCGAATGGAGTGAGAAGGAAATGCTCTTTCCACACCAAACTTAAAAGGTTTGTTCGTCCTCCAGCAAAAGAAAGGAAAGAAGATAAAGAAGAGGAGAGGAAGAATTCGAATGTAAAGAATATGAGGGAGGCTGAATGGTATAAATAGGGATGGGGAGGGTGGGATTTCGAAATTTAATTAGATAAAAGATAAATAAGATATGATTCACACTTTAGTAAAGGATAGAAAAAGATAAGTTTTTAAAATCAAAAGATATGAAAAAGATAAAAAAATAAGATAGAAGATATGAAAAAGATTTTAAAGATAAATAAAAAGATTTAGAAAAGTATTGCAAAAGATATGAAATTCTGAAAAAGATTTGAAAAAGAATTGAAAAAGATACGAGGTTTTGAAAAGATTTGAAAAGAATTTGAAGTTGAAAGATGATAGTTTGAAGAATCTTGTTTAAAAAATATGGTTAAAAAGAGAAGATATAAAAAAGATGTGTTTTAAAAAATATGGCATCCATTCTGGCGTTCAACGCCAGGTTGCTCTTCCTCTCTGGGCATTAAACGCCTAGCAAGTGCTCCCTGGCTAGCGTTCAACGCCAGCCTTGCTTCTCCCTTCAGGGCGTTGAACGCCCAGCCAGTGCCTCCTGGCTGGCGTTCAATGCTAGGTTTGCTGTATCTTGGGGGCGTTCAATGCCCAACCAATACCTCCTGGCTGGCGTTGAACGCCAGTCTTGCTGCACCTTGGGGGCATTCAATGCCCCTCTGTCCCTCTTGTTTGGTGTTCAATGCCAGCAAGGGGCCTTCTCCAGGGTGTTCTGTTTTCTATTCTAAGTGTTTCTATTTCTGTTCTAACTACTGTGCATGATCACAAACTTAATCATATGTAAAAATTAATCTGAGATAACTGAAATAAACTTAATGAAAAATAGAAATAACTTCGATTATGGCTGGGTTGCCTCCCAACAAATGCTTTTTGTCACTAGCTTGACGATACTGCTCTCATGTCAGCAATAGGGTGGATTTGTCCTGCTCAATCTCTCCACCCAAGTAATGTTTCACTCTCTGGCCATTAACAGTGAATCGTTTATCAGAGTAATTGCACTGGAGTTCTATATGACCATAGGGTGATACATTAGTGATCAGGAACGGTCATGTCCAACGTAACTTAAGCTTTCCAGGGAAGAACTTTAGTCTAGAATTGAAATGCAGAACTTTCTGTCCAGGTTCAAAGACTCTGGAAGAAATCCTTCTGTCAGGCCACTTCTTGGCCCTTTCTTTATAAATTTTTGCATTCTCAAATGCAGCAAGTTGGAATTCATCCAACTCATTTAGCTGGAGCAACCGTTTCTCTCCTGCTGCCTTTGTATCAAGGTTCAGAAGTCTGGTTGCCCAGTAGGCCTTATGTTCCAGCTCTACTAGCAGGTGGCATGCCTTCCCATACACTAATTGATATGGTGATGTTCCTATAGGGGTCTTGAAAGTTGTTCTGTATGCCCAAAGAGCATCATCAATCTTTCTTGCCCAATCCTTTCTAGAGGTATTCACCGTTCTTTCCAGGATTCTCTTTAGTTCTCTATTTGAGACTTTAGCTTGCCCATTTGTCTGTGGATGATTTGGGGTGGCCACTTTATGGCGAACTCCATATCGGCTCAACACAGAATCAAGCTGTTTATTGCAGAAATGAGTTCCTCCATCACTTATCAGTGTCCTAGGGACACCAAACCTGCTGAAGATGTTCTTCTCAAGGAACCTCATTACTACTTGATGAGTGATATTTTGTCGGTATAGAATTTTTCAATGGAATTATGTCGTGAGTATAGCTCTAAACCAACAAACTATAACACATCAAACAAAGAAAGTGTGTGTCCACAATTCAAATCAATAACCGAGTATTAGTCTCGAGTCGTTCTCCCTAGGAGTTGCCTTAGGATGCACATCATTGGTTAGGAATCTCTTGGTGTTTGAGGTTGAATACGAGAAGTGTAAACTAGCTTGCATAAAAGTGACGAACAAATGACAATGAAACTAAGGGACACAAGAATTTGAAATCAAGCAAGAGTAAATGACAATCGATAAATAAAAAAGCCTTGGCTAGGGTTGAGAATTGGAAGTCCTATCATCATTATCTCCATCAATTGTGACATCAATTGGTTGTTGCTCCACTTAGTTAACCTCTAACTATGAGGCAAAGTCAAGTGAAGATAATCAATTTGAGTCCACAAGTCCTAGTCTAATCTTAGGGAGAGACTAGAGTTAGTGTCATTCAAATCAATTAGCAATTTCCAATTGTCAACCAACAAAAGACCTTAATAATTCAAGTGTTTCCAATTACCCAACCCCTAAGCCAAGAGTGAAGAACTACTCCATAGCTAAAGTTGACATTTTATCAAGCATTTGGTGAGCAATAATGGAAGACATCATGAAATTGGAGAAAGGAATTGAATTAAAGCTATCTATTGTAAACAATTAACAACAATCAAACAATTAACAACAATGAAAATGAAATTCCTCAATGCATTAATGAAAATCAAAGTAACAAGGTCTAGATCCAAGATCTACAATACTAGAGCATCAAGAACACTAAATTGAGAATAGAAGAAGAGGATCTACAATCTAGAACCATGTAAAATTGAGTCAAATTTAGATCTCACCAAAGTATCCAAGTACAATTGGGATTGAGAAAGCCAAAGAACCCTACAGAGAAGTTGGAGTTTCTCTCTCTAAAAATGTAACTTCCAAAAGTAACTAACTAAAAGTGTGTAAAGATGTGTTCTCCTTCAATCCTTGGATCTTTTAATCTTTTTCCACCAGAATTCCTCTTAGAATTGGGCCTGGAAACCCTCTGAAATCGCTAGGCACGTTTTCACTAAAGAGGTCATGTGCGCGCGTCATGCGTACGCGTGAGTCGATGGCAATACTCCAAAGCTCCATTTTCCATGCTCCTTCCACTTATGCATGCTTTCTTCCTCTCTTCTAGACCATTCTTGCCCCTATAAACTCTGAATTCACTCAACAAATGGATTATGGCATCGAATGGTAATAGAGGGAGATAAAAAATATAGCATAATTAAGGCCTAGAAAGCATGTTTTCATTCATCAAGCAAAATTGGGAAGGAAACATAAAACCATGCATTTTATATGGATAAGTGTGACAAAATGTTGGTAAAACCCTCTAAATTCTACACAAAGTGAACCCTAAGATTGGGGTTCATCACTACTCTAGTGTCATTGGTGGGTGAAGCGACTGCTTTAACCCATTTAGACACATAATCTACAGCCACAAGGATGTAGGTGTTTGAGTATTAAGGAGAGAAAGGACCCATGAAGTCTATACCCCATACATCAAACAGTTCAATCTCTAGGATTCCTTGCTGAGGCATGTCATGATGATGAGGGAGATTGCCAGCCCTTTGGCAACTGTCACAACGACGGACAAACTCTCGAAAATCTTTGAAGAGTGTGGGCCAGTAGAAACCACTTTGGAAAACTTTAGTGGCTGTTCGCTCTCCTCCAAAGTGTCTTCCATAATCGGAGCCATGGCAATGCCTTAGGATTTTCTATGCCTCTTCTTCAGATACACAGCGGCGGATTATCCCATCCGAGCATCTCTTAAAGAGATATAGTTCATCCCACAAGTAATATCTTGCATCATGAATGAGCTTTCGGGCTTGTTGCCTACTATAATCCTTGGGGATGAATCTTATAGCCTTGTAATTTGCAATATCTGCAAACCAAGGTGTTGTCCGGATGGCAAAGAGTTGCTTATTCGGGAAGGTTTCAGATACCTCAATAGAAGGAGGAGATGTTCCTTTTACTGGTTCAATCCGAGATAGGTGGTCAGCTACTTGATTTTTTGACACTTTCTATCTCTGATTTCTATATCAAACTCTTACAGGAGTAATACTCATCTTATCAGCCTGGGCTTAGAATCCTGCTTTGTGAATAGATATTTGAGAGTAGCATGGTCAGTGTAGATAATGACCTAAATGAAAAAATGATGGGATAAGAAAATAGAAAATATGACCTAAATCCTTGTACTCTTTGTGGAAACCCCACTCTATTTCCTTTTAATTTTAGTGTGGTCCTCATCTTAATGCGTAAACTCTTGTACTTTTTTAACCTTTGCATTGGTTGACACCTAATTTTTTGGCGTATAAATGATGTCTTGAACGGTAATTTCTTGGCGGCAGGAATGTTTTGAAGGCTACTATTGATGTGCCTCAAGTAGGTGAACTCAATTTTTATTGTACTCACCTTGATCATCTTGATGAGAATTGGAGGATGAAGCAGATAAATGCAATAATTCAATCTAATAATGAGCCTCACATCTTAGCAGAAGGCCTTAATTCATTGGATGAATCAGATTACTCCCAAGAAAGATGGACAGATATTGTCAAGGTATTATTCAGTATGTTCAAAAGTATAATGTACAAGGAGTATAGACGCTAGAAGAATCAAAGTAATAAAAGCATAGAATCTTACAATTAATATACAGATATGCTATATAAATATAAATGATACTAATTGATCTAAATTGATTCTAATGATTCTCTAACAAATAAAAAAAAATTATTTTCTATCTACGTCCTTTATTATTTATATGATGATTTTTTTTTCTTTTTATAACATTTTTTTTCTAATGCTCTCTCATTCATATTACTATTTGTTTATGAAATTTTTATTATTACGTGTTTATATAAGTTTCTTTTACCGTTTTTGTTATTTCTTTTTTGGTATGAAGCTTTTTTTTATATTATAATTCTATTAATCTCATTAAAAAGACTATATTAAATAAAAAACTAGCATAAAAATAATATTAGCATCATAAGTAATAAAAATTTATAACTAAAAGAGTACTAAAAGTATTAGATATTATATGATACAAACAACTTTTAATTTACTACCATCTATATATTTAGATATAAAAGTTACTAAACATAAACCACATTAACACAAATTAACTTTTAATCAAAATCAATTTTACAAAATTAATTTTATACAAATTTTTGTTTACAAACTTTAATCTAAATACACACTAATTTTTTAGATATTATAGAAGCACAAAATAGACATTCCTTTCTAACCAATAAACTCCATTTCCATTCTCCATCTGTTCCAATTTTATTAGTATTCGTGGGGTTAGTATAAATTTATTTTGTTCCGATAATTTATCAAAATTAAATGTTTAATTAACTCACTATTAATCACCAAATACTAATAGAATAATTATTACATTACTCGCTCCTATTGTAGAATAAATAAAGACGATATATATATAAACTAAAGAAGTATAAACATAGTTATCAAACCCGGTTCGACCGGAAATTCGGTCATCCGGTCACCTAGTCGGGTCAAGCTACGTATTGAACCGGTTGTGCAACAGACCCGATCGAACCCAGTTTGACCCGATGGGTTTTCGTTAAATCCGGTGACCCGGCCGGTTAATTTAACCCGGTATGTGTCGTTTTATTTTTTTCTTCCTAATACCTGAAATGGCGTCGTTTCATAACCCCCCTCCCCTTTCCCTTTTGATGAAACCCTATGCCCAAATGCCAAATCTAAGAGTCTGAGTAGAACCCCTCTAACCCAACCAGTCTCTGTGCTCTCTCCGTCTCTAGTTCGGCCGTTGGAACTCAGTACTCAGTAGTCCCTCTCTCGTCTCTCCCCTCACCTCGACAGTCGTCACTCTCAGTCTCTCACGGCCTCACCTCGTCACTCTCTCAATCTCTCACCTCGTCCACTCACATTGGTTGTCATCGCGGTCCCGTTCCCCTGCGCTCGCTTCACTGGCGGTAGAAGCAGATGGAACCGCATCTGGTCCCTCGGGTGGTGGTGGTGGTCATCTTCATGCTTCTCACGGTCTCTGTCTCGCACCTGGTCTCGATCTCTCCCTTCCCCGCGCTCTTCGTCTCCGGTAACAGAGGCAACGGATCCCAGTGGGCTGGTCTTCGTTGTCGTCTTCTTGCTTTAAGCCTTGCCGTCAGCTTCTCCTTTGCCATAAGCTTCTCCTTCGCCGTCAGATTCCTTCGGGATTCGTGCAACCCGATTTGGTAAGTTTCCCCTGTTCTTTCTGTTTTAATTTTGTTGCTGCATCACTGCACTTTGATTTTGGTGCCAAAATAATTTGTTGCTGAAAGTTGAATGTGTTGTTGAAATTTGTTACTGATTATCATGAACCTTGAATTTGTTAGTGAGTTCCCCCTGTTCTTTTTGTTTTAATTTTCTTGTTTTTTTTTGTTGCTGCCTGAAAGTTATCATAGTTATCATAGCTGAATTTATTGCTAGAACTCTAGAAGTAGAATTTGTTGTTAGCTGTAAAAGTTGAATTTGATGCTGAACCTATCATAAATGTGGTTGTTACTGGAAGTAGAATTTATTTCTGGATAACTGACTTAAGTTGAATTTGTTACTGAACCTTCTTGTTGTGTTGCTTAAAAAATGCTAAATCTTTTGTTGCTGTATGTTAAGGGATAAGAAATAACAGAGTTAGTCAACAACAAAATCAGTTTGGTACAGTTAGTTAGGATTTGTTATTCTGATCTTTGATCTTTCTCTCTTTTCCAACTCTATTATAAATAAAGCTCTTGCATCCCTCTAAGAGGTGTGTAGAATTGATTCATTGATGGAAGAATAAGATGAAGTTAATTCAATTCACTAGTTTCTTGTACCTCTCTCTTCAAACTCTTTTTTCTCTGTTTCTGATGTTCTGCATAACATCATAATGCAGTGTTTCTTATGGAAGATATAGATATAAATCAAAATGAGGAAAATGTTTATCATGCTCTAAAAGTGTCCTATGAAGATATAGATGTCGATTTTAAGATCACTTGGACTTGATTATCGATTATGTTATCTTTTGCTTGCTCATGTTTATTTAAATAGAGAAAGTATTTTGTACTAGAAACTAGTTTATTATCTCTTTTTGCATCATTAGTTGTCTAAAAATTAACATTTGATTATTATTATTATGTTTGTAAATACTTGCATTTAAGTTTTAATATGTAATTCTAATTTCACTTATATAATTTTATATTTTTTAAATTATGACCGGGTCAACCGAGTGAATCAGTGATCCACCGGTTGAACCAGTGACCCAGTGATCCGGTCATATGACCGGGTGGATTGCCAGTTCGGTTCTGATAACTATGAGTATAAATAGAAGACTCTAGTATTAGTATTTACCAATATAATAATCTCACTATAATAGAAGTAACTTATATGTATACTACTATTATATATATTAGGAACATATAAAAGAAAGAGGAGAAAAGTTTTTGTATAAAGAGAGAGATGTTTATTATTCATGTGTGTATCTTCCTTAAGAGCAAACCCCTATTTACATACATATAAGGGGTCACCTTTTCAAACTTAATTAATTATACAATCTCTCTTGATATTCTCAATAACATAGAGAAATGGTCATCCACCTCATATCCACTTCACACTTATCACAACACTCTCCCTTGGATGACCATTTAGGATTATGCCTCGTTAAAACCTTACTAAAGAGAAACCCAATGGGAAAAAAACTTTAGTGAAGGAAAAAGAGTACATTATCCTTTGTGATGGGAACTGTCTCATTAAAAACCTTGTCAAGCAAAACCCAATGGGAAAAAATCTGACCAAGGAAAAAAGAGTACAATCTCCCCCTCTTGTCGACATCATTTAATGTCTCAAAATCGGCACATCCCAATCTCATGTACCAATATTTCAAAGGAGGATTTTGGGAGTGACTTTGTAAATAAATATGCCAGATTATCACTTGAGTGGATCTGTTGGACATCAATTATCCTTTGATTTTGAAGATCATGAGTGAAGAAGAATTTGGGAGAAATATACTTTGTTCTATCATCTTTGATATATTCGCCCTTAAGTTGAGCAATGCATGCTGTATTATCTTCAAACAGAACAGTTGGAGCTATCTCCTGATCAATCAATCCACATGATGACATAATATATTGGATCAAACTCCTGAGCTAAAAACACTTGCGACTAGCTTCATGTATCGCGAGTATTTCAACATGATTAGAGGAGGTTGCTGCTATCGTCTGTTTCATGGACCTCCATGATATAGCTGTACCACCATATATGAACAGATATCCTGTTTGAGATCTCCCTTTATGTGGATCAGACAAGTATCTAGCATCTGCATAGCCAACTAATTGTGACTTAGATTCATATGGATAATACAATCCCATGTCAACCATTCCTCGAATATATCGAAAGATTTGTTTAATTCTATTCTAATGTCTTCTGGTTGGAGAGGAACTATACCTTGCTAGTAAATTCACAGAAAATGATATATCGGGACGTGTATTATTAGCAAGATACATTTGTACTCCAATGGCACTAAGATATGGTACTTCAGGACCAAGGATATCTTCATTTTCTTCCTTAGGACGGAATTGATCCTTATTCACATCTAAAGATCTTATGATCATTAGAATCCTGCTTTGTGAATAGATATTTGAGAGTAGCATGGTCAGTGTAGATAATGACCTTAGATCCTACTAGATAGGACTGAAACTTGTCAATGGCATAGACCACTTCAAGTAATTCCTTCTCGGTGGTAGTGTAGCTTTTCTGCGTGTCATTTAGAAAATGGCTAGCATAATAAATGACATGCAGAAGTTTGTCATGCCTCTGCCCCAGAACTGCGCCAATGGCATGGTCACTAGCGTTACACATCAGTTCAAATGGCAAGTCCCAGTTGGGTGCAGAGATGACAGGCACAGTGATAAGCTTAGCTTTCAGAGTCTCAAAGGCCTGCACACACTCTTAGTCAAAGACAAATGGAATGTCGGTAGTCAGTAGATTACACAGGGGTTTAACGATTTTAGAAAATTTTTAATAAACCTCCTGTAGAATCCTGCATGTCCCAAGAAACTTCTGATTCCCTTGACATTAGTGGGTGGTGGTAACCGCTTAATTACCTCCACCTTAGCTTGATCCACCTCTATTCCTTTGTTCGAAATCTGATGCCCAAGAACAATCCCTTCAGTCACAATGAAGTGACATTTTTCCCAGTTTAAAACCATATTTATCCCTTCATTAGTGCACAGTGCGCTGGCGCGTCGGTGAGGGTTGAGTGAGGGACGCGTAGGCGTCTAGGGTGCGTACACGTGAAGTCAGTTGGGCTCCTGGCACAGAGTTGGCACAAAGTAGGCCTAACTCCCGGTTTCCTTGTACTAGAGTGGAATGCAGCGCAGGCGGCGCGGGCGCGCACAGTGCGCGAATGCATGCCTGACGGGATTGGCTACCGGCGCAGACGCGCGCAATATGCGGACGCGTCAGTGCGGGCACAGACTAGGCACAAGTATGGCACAACTCTCTGGTTTTTGTACCAGGGAGTTCATATTGCATCATCGGCGCGCGCACGCACAGTGCGCTTGCGCGTCGATGGCCAAGTTGCAAGGGGCGCACAGACGGCATGCACGCTGGCGCGTGGGTGCCTGACATGAAGTGGGCACAAGGTAGGCATGACTCTTAGGTTTGTTGCCCAGGAGTAAGAAATGTGCCACCGGCGCGTGCGCGGACAGTGTGCTCGTGCGCGGATGCCCTTTTTCCCTCTCCCTTTTTTTTAAGCAACATAGAAAGGGCTATCCTAACATATTCTTGGCAGGTGTTTAAGCTAATAGTCAAGAAAACACTCACAAATTCATGCACTATTTAAAACATAGCATTCTCTCTACTTCAACAATTCATTCATACCAAAATGATGAAATCTATCTAAATATCCTAGTTATCCAACAAAAACAATAAAACTAGCATTCCTAAGCAATCAACAACATCAAGAAGTCAAAAAATTCACAAGAATCTAAAGCTAAAAGCAAGAAGGTATACATAAGGAAGATCTTACCACCGTGGGGTGCCTCCCACCAAGCACTTTTCTTTAACGTCCTTAAGTTGGACGGTCATTCGCTTAAGCTTCCTCTCCCTTTGGTGCATCCTCAAGTAGGAGCACTTCCACTTCTCTTGGTGACTTGTAGCCATGGTACTTCTTCACTCTATGTCCATTCACTTTGAAAGTTATGTCACTTTGATGGTCAAACAATTCTACCACTCCATAGGGCTTTATCTCCTTCACCTTGAAGGGTCCTTCCCATCTAGAACGGAGTTTGCCAGGCATAAATCGCAGCCTCGAGTTGTAGAGGAGAACCTCATTACCTTCTTGAAAATCCTTCCTTCAGATGTGGTGATCGTGAAAGGCTTTAGTCTTCTCCTTGTATATCCGGGCATTCTCATATGCCTGCATCCTCAAGCACTCGAGCTCCTCTAATTGTAATTTCCTGGCCACACCCGCCTTGGTGAAATCCATGTTACACTGCTTTACCGCCCAATAGGCTCTATGCTCAATTTCCACCGGAAGGTGGCATGCCTTACCATAGACGATTCAGAAGGGACTCATCCCCAATGGAGTCTTGTAGGCCATCCTATACGCCCATAGTGCATCTCCTAGTCGGAAGCTCTAATCCTTCCTTTGTGGATTTACCACTTTCTCCAAGATTCTCTTTATCTCCCGGTTGGACACTTCCGCTTGCCCGTTGGTCTGTGGGTGATAAGCAGTGGCAACCTTATGCAATACCCCATAGCGCTTGAGCAGTGCTTCTACTTTCCTGTTACAAAAGTGAGATCCTTGGTCGCTCACGATTGCTCGTGGAGACCCATAGCGGCATATAATGTGATTTCTAATAAAAGAAATGACAGTATTGGCGTCGTCAAGGCGGGTAGGTATTGATTCTACCCACTTTGACATGTAGTCAACCGCTAACAGAATATATAGATACCCACTTGAGTTGGGAAACGATCCCATAAAGTCAATACCCCATACATCAAATATCTCACAGAACAACATAGGTTGCTGAGGCATCTCATCCCTTTGGGACGTGTTTCCCGACTTCTGACACTGATGGCAAGACACACAGAACCGGTTAGCATCCTTGAATAAGGTTGGCCACCAGAATCCATAATCCAACACCTTTTTAGCTGTCCTTTGTGGGCCAATGTGGCCACTGCATTCGGACGAATAGCAAGCTTCAAGAATAGGTTGAATTTCAGATTCTGGCACACATCTTCGAATTACTTGGTCCACGTCCCTCTTCCACAAGTGAGGGTCATTCCAAATGTAGTATTTGGAGTCACTCCTCAACTTGTCCCTTTGGTTTTTAGAAAAGTTGGGAGGGAAGATTTTCGCAACCAAGTAGTTCGCCATTCGGGCAAACCAAGGAAAGCTATCCGACACAGCATGCAAACTATCCAATGGGAATGAGTCATTGATCGAAAATTGGTCAAATTTTAAATTCTCAAGGCGGCTTAAATGATCTGCAACTAAATTTTGAGACCCATTCCGGTCCCTAATCTCAATGTCGAATTCTTGCAAAAGAAAGATCCAACGTATGAGTCTAGGTTTTGACTCATTCTTTGTCAATAAGTACTTTAAAGCTGCATGATCCGTGTATACCACTATCTTGTACCCTAGCAAATAAGATCTGAATTTATCTAAAGTATGAACAATAGCTAGGAGTTCCTTTTCCGTAGTGGTATAGTTGGATTGTGCTGCATCCAGTGTTTTAGAAGAGTAACCAATGACATAAGGGAGTTTACCATCGCGCTGTGCAAGCGCGGCACCTACAGCATGGTTTGACGCATCACACATTATCTCGAATGGCAGCGTCTAGTTGGGGCCTCGCACAATCGGTGCTGTGGTGAGAACTCTCCTTAACTCTTCAAACGCTTTCACACATGCGCTGTCAAACTCAAAGTCCACATCCTTTTAGAGTAGGCGCGACAATGGCAAAGCAATTTTGCTGAAATCTTTGATAAAGCGCCTGTAGAATCCTGCATGTCCCAAAAATGAGCGGACCTCCCTCACAGATGAGGGGTGAGGTAAAGTGGTGATGACATCGACCTTGGCCGGGTCTACAGAAATGCCTTCACTAGATACCACATGTCCTAACACTATGCCTTGTCTTACTATAAAGTGCATTTTTCAAAATTCAAGACAAGGTTAGTGTCAACACATCTAGCTAAGACCTTGGCCAAGTTCTCTAAGCAACAATCAAATGAAGTTCCATAAACACTGAAGTCATCCATAAAGACTTTCAGACAATTCTCCATTAGATCGGAAAAGACACTGGTCATACACCGCTGAAAGGTAGCAGGTGCATTACATAGTCCAAATGGCATCCTTTTCTAGGCAAAGGTGCCAAAAGGGCAAGTAAATGTTGTCTTTTCCTGATCTTCAGGAGAAATGTGAATCTGGAAGTAACCAGTGAATCCATCAAGAAAGCAATAATGTGATTTACCCGCCAAACGGTCCAACATCTAATCGATAAAGGGTAAAATATAGTGGTCCTTCCTTGTAGCGGCATTCAATCTTCTATAATCGATGCACGCTCGCCATGCATTTTGTACTCTCTTGGTGACCACTTCACCATCATTCTTTTTAACCGCAGTGATGCCTGATTTCTTGGGAACAACCTGGACCGGGCTCACCCACTCACTGTCAGAAATTGGGTATATGATACCCGCATCAAGTAGCTTAGTGACCTCCTTCTTTACCACATCAAGGATGGTTGGGTTGAGCCTCCTTTGCGGTTGCCTAACCGGCCTGGCTCCCTCTTGGAGAAATATACGATGCATGCACTTGCGGGGGTCAATCCCCACAATATCATCTAGGCTCCACCCAATTGCCTTCTTGTACTTTCTTAGAACATTTAGGAGCTTTTTTTCTTCTTCACTAGAAAGCTCACTAGCAATAATGACCGGAAACTTTTGGTTGTCCTCTAAGAAAGCATACTTCAAATGAGATGGAAGAGGCTTCAATTCACTCTTTGCCTCAAGCTAAGGTTCCTTTTCATCAAGCTCACAGAGTTCACTTTCAACAACTTTCTCTTGTTCATCCTCTTGGTCATTCGTCTCTTCAACAATAGGGTAGCATAACTTGTTGTGGTTTTCTTCTTACACTTCCGCTACCACTTCATTCATTACATCACATCGGAGAACAGAATGCTCTTCGGGAGGATGCTTCATGGCTTCTTCCAAATTGAACTTGATAGTCTTATCTCCAACCTCAAAGGAATATGTGCCGGTGAAGGCATCTAACTTGAATTTAGAGGTCTTAAGGAAGGGTCTACCAAGTAGAACGGAGAATGAGCTTCTATTTTCTGTTGGAGGCATTTTAAGGATGTAAAAGTTAACTGGAAAGACCAAGTCCTTGATTGCCACAAGTACATCTTCTGCTATTCCCATCACAGTGATCACACTCTTATCGGCTAAGAAAAACTTCGCCGCCGACTTCTTTAATGGAGCTAAATTCAACCGCACAAAGATAGAAAGTGGTATGATGCTTACGCAAGCTCCTAGATCACACATACAGTCATGAAAAGTACGCCCGCCAATACAACAAGACACCAAACAAGGTCCAGGGTCACCACATTTCTTTGGAATAGGCTCCATCAAGGAAGAAATTGAACTTCCCAAGGATAATATCTCCAACTCTCCTATCCTATCCTTGTGTGTACACAAGTCTTTTAGAAATTTTGCATACTTCGGAATTTGTTGGATAGCATCAAGAAGTGGTATGGTTACCTCAACTTTCTTGAACACTTGAAGCATGTTCAAATCAAATTCCGGAGTCTTCTTTTCTTTCTTTACCAATCAAGGGAATGGGATAGGAATGGACTCATCCACTATAGCTTTCCTCTTGGGTTCCTTAAGGCTTACTCCTTCTTCCTCATGCCTTTTGTCTACCTCCTCTTCTTCATGAATATCTCCCATGACCCTAGGCGGTATCTCCTCCAATGTAGTCCCTGATCGTAGAGTAATGGTGTTAAGACCGCCCTTGGGGTTTGGAATGGGTTGGGATGGAAGGTTAGAAGAGCTTGAGGGTTGGTTGATGTTGTTGGAGGAGGACATGGACATCTTCGAAATCATGTCGGTGATATTGGCCAATTGAGCACTCATGGCCTCAAATTGAGCCTTATAGCCCTCGTCCTGTTTATCCACAGCGGCTCTAAGCTCATCAACTTGATTGGTGGAAGATGAAGAGGATCGATTAGATTGTTGTCTATGGTGTGGTGCTTGGTGCTTGGTGCTTGGTGTAGTTGTTTTGGTTTTGGTTATGGTGATTTTGGTTGGCTTGGTTATTGTTGTTGTTGTTGTGGTATTGAGATGAAGATTGGTTGTTGTTGTAATGAGAAGAAGAGTTATTCCATCTTTGGTTTTGATTGCTCCCTTGTGCATTATCCCTCCACCCTTGATTTTGATTACTACCATGAAAGTAGTTGTTTTGGCCTTGAGAAGGATAGGGCGGACGGTTGTTATAATTCACATTGGCCACAACAAAGGCATGCTCTTCTTGAATTTGATGTCATTAATCGGTGTAATGTGTGGTGCTAGAGCACAAACCACAAATTCTAGGAGGGCCTTCAAGTTGAGCAACTTGAGGTGGGGCTTGGATGGCTTGGATGGAGTAGTATTCCTTTTGATCTTTTTGTATTTGCGTGAGGATAGTAGTCATGTCCCCAAGCGCCTTGGTTAAGCTTGCTTCGGAAGGGGATGGTTCTACCACACCCTTGAGAGGATTACTTCTCACCCTTATATGTTGTGTAGTCTCGGCAACATCATTTATCAATTTCCAAGCTTCTCCTTCCATCTTGTTCTTTGAAAGGGAACCGCCACTAGAAGCGGTGAGCAATCTTCTATCTTCCACACAGAGACCTCCGGTGAAGTAACTAATGAGCAAGTGAGTGTTCAATCCATGGTGTGGACAAGATTCCAATAGCCTCTTGAACCGAGTCCAATACTCATACAAACTCTCCTGGTCCTTTTGCATTATACCCGAAATCTTCTTCCGGATGTAGTCGGTCTTCTCCGGTTGGAAGAATTTATCTAGAAACTCTCTTCTCAAGAAATCCCAATTGGTCACAATCTCATCCGATTGTGAATAAAACCACATCTTTGCTTGCCCTTCAAGAGAGAAAGGGAAGGCAAAAACCATAATAGCCAACTCATCGGCTCCATGCCTTCGAGCCGTAGAACAAGCAACTTGAAAATCTCTTAGATGTCGGATGGGGTCTTGACCCGGCAACCCATGATACTTAGGAAGTAGATTTATCAAGCTACTCTTCAACTCAAAGTTTGGATCAAGGTTGGGATACCTTGCTTGCAAAGGTTGAAGTATGATATCCGGAGCTCCTTGCTCATGCAAAGTGATCCGACGTGGCTCTGCCATGTATGGCTCACCTGTAGGATGCAAAGATGTATTAGTAGTGCCAACAGAAGAATAGGAGGTAGCGGACTCCAAGTCACTCTCGGTACAGTCTAGTGATTCGGTATGTTCCTCAAGAGAGGCCGAAGTACTAGCCGTATAGTCCAACCGCCGTCTAGCTTGCCGAGTGTGTAATAAGGTTCTTTCAATCTCAGGGTCAAACTCGGCTAAGCTAGAATTCGGTTGAGACCGAGTCATCAAACTTGGGAGTCATAGCACACATACAAAAGAAATCTAAACTATAGCTAGGTACTGAAAGAAAGGAAACCATATACAATATTCACATATTCACATAACCAATATCAAGGCATATGTTGCAACCATTCCCCAGCAATGGCACCAAAAATTTGATTGGATCACGGATACCGTCGATAAGGAATTTCACAAGAATTTTCGCGTTGCAAGTATAGTCCTCAACCGACAAATAATCCACGAATCAAATTTAGAAGGAATTGGTTGTCACAAGTTCAACCCCAATAAAATTAACCGAAGTATTCAAACCTCGGGTCGTCTTACAAAGAATGGGAAAACATGTGCATCAATATTGGTTAGAATTCCGGGGTTGCAAGTCATGAGCAAGAAATTAAACTAGGAATCTTAACAAGCAAGCAATCTTAAAGTGCAAGAAACTAATTCAAATAACTAAAGCAAAATGTGAGCAATTCTAAACTAATAAAATAGCATCCAGTATAAGTCTATTCTAAAGCTAAACAAATGCTATAGCTAAGGCAAAGCAATTAGGAATTTTGGGTTTTCAAATATGAATGATAAAAGCAACTCTTGGCTAAGCATGGGAATTGAGATCGCCATCCTTGTCTCCATATCAAACATTGACAATTATGAGGTACCAACCCATTAAGTCTACTCTCAAAAGCCTTAAGTACGTATTGTCTACTCCTAGGCTTGAAGTACGTTAAATAGGTTTGATCACATCAACCCACAAGTCCCAACCTATCTACTAATTAGATTAGTAGTGGGTTAGTGTCATGGGTATCAAATTGATCACCTAGGGTTCTCAAATCACCAATTCAATGAGACCCAATGACTCAAGGTCACTCAATTCCCTTAGCTTATGCCAAGAGTAAAGAAAACTACTCCATAATCAAAGGAAACATTTCATCAAACACATGGTAAGCATTACTAAAAGACATTTCCAAAATGCAATTAAATTGAAATTAACAAGTACCCACTAACAATTATCAACACACAATCAATCAAACAACACAATTAACCATGAAAATCATCAATGTAACATTAGCAATTCAAGATTCACAAGATTCATGAAATGGGTATAAAATGACAATTGACAAGAAAACATAAATCTAACACAAGATCTAAACAAAATTATACTAAGGAATTCAAATTAAGCAATCAAAACTAGTAATTAACAAGATCCAATTCAGAATTCAATAAGGGAAGATCAATGCAAACTAGATCTAGAGAGGAACAAGGGTTTCTCTCCCTAGAAGAACAAAAGAAAACCAAAAACTAGCTAGAAATTGTGTCTAAGTGTAAAAATGATTGATCATCCCCTTTCCTCCTAGCATCCTTGGGTCTTTTTCATGCAGAACCAGCTTGAATTTGGGCCTCTTGAGCCTCAGAAATCGCCAGGCACGATTTCCTTTAATGAGGTCACGTGCAGCTTTCCGCGCGTACGCGCCATGCGTGCGTGCGCGCCGGTGTAGATTTTCCTAATCTGCGCGGATGCGTCCATCTTTGCGCGCCACTTCCAGCTGTCCTCATCCACGCGTGCTCGCGAGGTGCGCGTGCGCGCCCATCCTGAAGTTCCCAAAATCCAAATCTTCATGTTCCTTCCTCTTGTGCATGATTTCTTTCTCTCTTCTAGGCCATTCTTGCCCTATAAATTCTGAAATCACTCAACAAACACGTCACGGCATCGAATGGTAATAAAAGAGGATCAAAATATAGCAATTTTAAGGCAAAAGAAGCATGTTTTTCATCATGGAGCAATATTAGGAAGAGAACACAAAACCATGCATTTCTTGTGAATAAGTGTGAAAAATATTGACAAAACCCCCAAATTTTACACAATATAAACCACAAAATTGGAGTTTATCACCTTTGTGGTTGTACCACTGGTTTGGCATCATTCTCCAACAGAATCTTTTGCATGCATCGGGTTGGGCTAATGCCCTTAAGGTCACTTATTGTCCACCCAAGAGCTGTCTTGTGTGTCTTTAGCACTTGGATTAGTGCCTTTTCTTCCTGTGGCTCTAAGTCAGAGCTTATAATCACAGGATAAGTATTCCCATCTCCAAAAAATTCATATTTCAAAGAAGATGGTAATGGCTTGAGCTCGAGTTTAGGAGGCTTATCTTCCTCCTTAGGAGTTTTCAAAGGATCTTATAAATCAGGCTGAGCATCATAAAAGATGTCATTAAGCTCTTCCTCGAGTTCTTCAACCACATTCACTTCTTCTACCAGGGAATCAATGATGTTAACACTCATGCATTCCTCTGGAGTGTCTGGATGCTGCATGCCTTTGACAGCATTTAGTACGAACTCGTCCTCATTAACTCTCAGGGTCACTTCCCTTTTCTGAACATCAATGAGGGTCCGTCCTGTAGCTAGGAAGGGTCTTCCTAGAATGATGGTTACACTCTTGCGCTCATCCATTTCCAGCACCACAAAGTCTGTGGGGAAAGCAAAGGGTCCAACCCTAACAATCATGTCCTCAATCACACCTGATGGAAGCTTAACAGAGCCATCAGCAAGTTGAAGACATATGCGGGTTAGTTTAACTTCATAAGTTAAACAGAGTTTCTTTATTAATAATGCAGGTATTAAGTTAATACTTGCTCCTAGGTCACATAGGGCTGTCTTTGTGCAGGCATCTCCTAAGGTGCAGGGTATCATAAAGCTCCCAGGATCCTTGAGTTTCTCTGGTAAGCCCTTTTGAATCACTGTACTGCATTCTTCCGTGAGGAGGACTGTTTCTGCCTCTCTCCAATTCTTCTTATGACTTAAGATGTCTTTCATGAACTTAGCATAAGAAGGTATCTTCTTAAAAGCCTCTACAAAAGGGATCTTGATCTCCAGTGTCTTGAGATAATCTGCAAAACGGGTAAACTGTTTATCTTTTTTCGCTTGGCAGAGCTTTTGAGGATATGGCATCTTGGCCCTATACTCATAAACCTTAGTTGATGTAGGTCGAATGCCTACAGAATTGGAAGGAGAGTTAGCAGCTTGCTTAGGAAGGGTTTTATCAGCATTTGCATGTGTCTGACCATCCCTGGTTGGGCGTTCAACGCCCTTGCTGCCCCCTTCCTGACGTTCAACGCCAGGAACACTATTCCCTTGTGGGCATTCAATGCCAAAGGTGGGTATCCCTTCTTGGCGTTGAATGCCAAGTGTATTGCCCCATTTTGGGTGTTCAACGCCAGGAGTGGGCACCCCTTCTTGGCGTTGAACGCCAATGACATTCCCCTTTGGACATGCAATGTCCTCAGAGGTATTTTGGACATTATTCTGGTTATCTTCTGTTAGCTTTTCTTCTTCTGGTTTCCTGTTGCTCTGAGGTAGGGTGTTCAATCTTTTTCCACTCCTCAGTTGGATTGCCTGACATTCATCTCTTATCTGCTTAGATAAGTGCTGCCTTGTGTGACTCAGCTGGGCTTCTACATTCCTGTTAGAAGCTTGAGTTTCTCGCAAAGCCTCTTGCAACTCCAACAGCTACTGTGCAAGGGCGTGTAGCTGTTGAGTCAATGGGCCATCTTATTCTGGAGGGTTAGATTCAGCAGATACTGCCTTAACCTCTCCTTTTATGGAAGTCTCATCAACCGAGTACAGATGATGGTTCATGGAAACTGTCTCAATAAGTTTGTGAGCCTCTTCAATTATTTTTCTCATATGTATAGACCCACCAGCAAAGTGGTCTAAAGACATTCTAGCCATATCTGTAAGGCCAAAATAAAAGATGTCTAACTGCACCCATTTTGAAAATATTTCAGTGGAGCATTTCCTCAGCATTCTTCTATATCTCCCCCAGGCATCATGAAGAGATTCATTATTCTCTTGCTTGAAGCTTTGGATATCCAGCCTTAACTGGGTCAATTTCCTTGGGGGAAAGTATTGATTCAGAAACTTGTCTACTAGCTACTTCCATGTTTTCAAGCTAGATTTGGGTTGGTTATCTAACCACCTCTTTGCTTGATCTCTTACAGAAAAGGAAAAGAGTAGCAATCTGTAGACATCCTGATCTACCCCCTCAGTGTGTACTGTGTCAGAAATTTGTAAAAAGTTTGCCAGAAACTCAGTAGGTTCTTCCTCTGGAAGTCCAGAGTACTGGCAGTTTTGCTATTCCAGAATAATGAGTTGAGGATTTAGCTCAAAATTACTTGCTCTAATGGGAGGTATACTAATACTTCTCCCATAGAAGTCAGGAGTATGTAGGACCCCAAAGTTCTTCTAAACTGTTCATTCCCATTTGGGTTTATGGTGAAGAGAGGTAGGAGAGATTGGATGTTAAGAAGTAAAAAGAAAAACTAGAATTAAATTATTTTTGTTTTTATTTTATTTACTAATTAAATTTGAAAATAAAAGCTAATTAACTAAAAAGATTTGAAATTTGAATGATGAATTTAGAAAAAGAAAAGAGAGAAAGGGAAGAGAAGTTTTCGAAAATAGAAGAGAGAGGAATTAGTTAGGAAGTTTTGAAAAAGAAGAAAGAGAAAACAAGTAACTAATTAAGAAAGATTTGAAAATAAGATAAGATAAAAAAATTTCAAAAATATTTGATTTTGAAATTTGAAATTTAAATTTTGAATTTTGAATTGGAAACAAGATAAGATAAGGATTTGAAAAAGATTTAGTTTTTGAAAAGATTTGATTTTGAAATTTAAATTTAAGATAAGATAAGATAATTATTTGAAATTTAATGGAAGATAACAAAAGATAAGATAAATATTTGAAAAGTTTTGAATTTTAAATTTTAAAAGAAAGATAAGATAAGATAGAATCAAATTAAAAGAAAATATTTGAAAAGATTTTAAAAAGATAATATTTGAAATTTGAAATTTGAAATCAAGATAAGATAAGATAATAATTTGAAATTAAAATTTGAAATCTTTTTTTTTTTGGAATTTCGAAAATATTTTTGAAATAAAGATAGAAGGGATATTTTTTATTTTTTTTGAATTAATGAAGAAAGGGAAAAACAACCAAAAGACACCAAACTTAAAATTTTTAGATCTAAGACTCTAAATTTTCGAAAACTTAAAAAGAAAAATACCAAAAGACACCAAACTTAAAACTTTTAAGATCAAAATAAGAAAAGAGACAAGAACAACTTGAACACCAAGAAAGAACACTAAGAAAAATTTCAAAAATTCAAAGGAAACAAAGAACACACAAAGGACACCAAACTTAAGAATTGACACTAGACTCAAGCAAAAGACACTTTTTTTTTTTAATTTTCGAAAAGAACACCAAGAAAATTCGAAACTTTAACAAGAACAAAAACAAAAACGCAAACAAAAAGATAAAGATAAAAAAGAAAAGCAAGGATTTTTTTGAAAAATTTTTTATTTTTTCGAAAAAAGAAAACAAAAGACTCAAACAAAATTAAAAATTACATAATCTAAGCAAAAAGATAATCCGGTAGTTTGTCAAATCTGAACAATCCCCAGCAACGGCGCCAAAAACTTGGTGCACGAAACTGGCTCCGCAGAATTTGCACAGATAAACCAGCAAGTATACCGGGTCGTCCAAGTAATACCAGAGGTGAGTCAGGGTCGATCCCACAGAGATTGTTGGTTTGAGCAAGCAGTGGATACCTTGCAGATCTTAGTTAGGTGGATAGAAATTATAGTTTGTCATGAAAAGCATATAAAACGGATAAATAGAACGTTACTAGGTAGATGGAAATTCAATGGTGATAGAATGGTTGAGGTTTCAAAGATGCTTTGTCTTTTCGGATTAACTTTTCTTACTGTCTTCTTCAATAACCTTCTGATTCCTTCAATGGCAGCCGTAAGTGATTAACTCATGTCCTCTTATAAAGTTAACCTCCTCTACTGCAACAATCCACCACGTTGAGATGACTCATGTCCTCTCATCAAGCCACTTCTAGGTTTCTCACTGTAGCAGAAGATAAAGCTCTACGTAGTCCACTCCCCTTCACGATCCTATTCATGGTGCCACAGACAAGGCAGATCTTTCGGATCAGAAAGTGCTGCTTCTCTGACTCTAGCCTTAATGCCACAGAAACTTCACGCACCCATAATCAATGGGATTATATGTCACATATTCAAATTTGCTCAGATGCTCTATTAGAATCCACAATGCAATCTCTAGCTTTAGTTCAACGCTATCCGGGTCAGAAATCACATGGAACCCATGTAGAATAAGGGTGATTGTCACGGGTCACCCTCACTTCATGATATGAAGAATGAGAATTCATAAGAGAATAGAATTATATATATTGAATGAAAACAGTAATATTATTGATCCATGAAACTCAGCAGAGCTCCTAACCTTAACCTTAGGAGGTTAGTGACTCATGCTGTTCGAAAATACAATGGGAAATGTAAAAGTGGGAAAGTGTTCTCTAACAAGGGTGAACTCTTGTATATACATATACTAATCTGCTAACTAGGAATTACAGAAATAAGATAAACTAGTCTTGTAGTGTGAAAATCCACTTCTGGGGCCCACTTGGTGAGTGTTTGAGCTGAGCTTGAGTGTTTCCCATGAGCTAGTATCCCTTAGGGGCATTGAACGCCACCCCTAGGCTCCCTTTTGGGCGTTGGATGCCAGCTGCTCCTCTGTGGGCGCTGGACGCCAGGACTAGGGCTGGTGGCTGGCGTTGAACGCTAATTTTGGGCCTTCATTTCCAAAGCAAAGTATAGACTATTAAATATATCTAGAGAGCCTTGGATGTTAGCTTTCCATAGCCGTTGAGAACGTGCCATTTGGATCTCTGTAGCTCCAGAAAAGCTCCTTTGAGTGCACAGATCAGATCCTGACAACATCTGTAGTCCTTTCTTTGCTTCTGAATCAGACTTTTGCTCAAGCTTCTCAATTTCAACCAGAAAAGACCTGAAATCACCATAAACACACAAACTCAAAGTAGAATCCAAAAATGTGAATTTTGCACTAAAACCTATGAAAACTTAATAAAACTTAAACAAAACATAATGAAAACTATATGAAAATGATACCAAAAATCGTATAAAATATCCGCTCATCAACCACCGACTACCCTTAATTCTTTCTACTTGAACCCCTTGCTCAACACAACTCCAACACCCAACATAAAGCCACACTCGAATCCCAATAATACCCAACACAAAAAGTGAGGGTTTAGGGATGCGACAAAGAAGACTCAGGAGAGAAAAGTCGTTGCTGCTATCGCTGGTTCACGAGAGAGAGAGAGAGAGAGAGAGAGAGAGAGAGAGAGAGAGGTAT
>NC_029792.2:32006454-32015949 GCF_000816755.2 Arachis ipaensis
GAGAGAGGTATGAGAACAGAAGTAGGCAATTGTTGCCGCCTTCTGTGCTATTGCTATTGGTTTGTCACTGCTATCACTGGTTCGTCGCTGCTGCCACTGGAGTCAATCGAGTATGGGTGTTGTTCTAGTGATACCAAGCTCTACCTAAGATGACGCCGGTATTCGATGCCATCAAGCTCTTCCACGCTCCATCCAACTGATATCGTTGTCGCTTAGCCTTTTGTGATTTTCAAATCGTGTCAAGTTTTCTCCTTCTCTTCTTAATGCTCTATTCTCTATAAATTCACAAGCTGAATTCAAAATTGAGTTTCACTTCTGAGTTGTTGCCATTGAATTGTTCTTGTCAAGTTTTGTCCCTCTCTTCTCACTTCAAAATTTAGTTGTTGTTGCTATTATTGTTATTGTTTGGATGAAGGGGTGGTTGGTGTTGTGATGGCTTCAGATTGATGATGAAAATAATAAGAAAAAAAGGTCGGAGACGATTTTAATTTTGACCTAAGACTTTAAAGATGAAAAAAGTACTTAACCTAAAATAAGTATAGATCATGTAAGCCTTTTTATTATAACCTCTTATGTTGATGTGATGTTAATATGATCTGTTAATTAATAAAATATGTTAAAAAAAAGTCAATTTAAAATTTTATATGTGTCATTAACGATCTCCATGGATATATAATCAGCGGCAATTGAAAATAAAAGATACTAAGAGAACTAAATTAACATAATTTATACTTATATGTTTGAAAACTAAATTAAAGTATCAATTCTTTTTTTAATCAAAGTTAGGGTGATATTTCATTAAATTAAGGAAATGAAATACAAAGTTCGAGTTGTAGGACAACATAGATAAACATAGATAGGAAATACGCAATATTGATAGGGTTGCTTTGAACGTTGCACACAATGCATACATTTCTTTGATATGATTTTTTTTAATAATTTTTATAATTTACTTACTCTATTTCTGTTTAGAATTTTTTTGTTTGTTTGAACTTCGTTTAGCTTCAATCGTGGATTGTTTGTGCTGAAATATATATGTGAGTTATTCGTGCAGTATTTAGGATAGTTTTCTGTCTCTAACTTTAAGTTTTATGTTTTACTTACTTTTCCTAGAATAGAATTTTAAAATGGAAGTGGGAGAAGATTTTCTAGTGGTGCCTTCTCAAAATCCTTGTTTGCTGAAAAATTATGGAGTAATAAGGGATTGCCCACTAGAACGGCTATGATTTGTTGTTTTATTGAATGCTGTTTATTTTAATTTATGCCTGCAACTGTTTTCTCTATGAAAATTGATAAATTTTGTTCGTGGAGGTCTCTAAATTAAGAAAAAAATCTGCCAAATTTTTGTTAAAATTGTTTAAAAACATGTTTAGTTTGTGAGAAAATAAAAATTATATTTAGTGGAGGATTCTAATTAGAGAAGAAACTCTACCAAAATTTTTAAAAAATTTAATAAGTTATATTGTTGGTTGAATTCTAGATTGTTTGCTACAAAATTATTCGAAGTCATCATTTGTAGATGTATGATAGGGATAACGATCAACTAGGGGGGATGGGGTTAAAACTTGAGTTCTTTGATGGAGTTGACGAGTTTGTTGCGTATGTCTTCAGCATGGAACCGTTTAGGTCTCAAGGGGTATCTAGGTGTCCATCCTATAAGTGTCAGCTGATTAAGTGATTAGGACATTCGGATATAACCCTTTACCCTTACCATAACGAGTTCAAGAATGGATATTAGGTGTGAAAAAAACATGGAGAAGTTGTTGATCAGGAAATTAATCGGTCTGCACTGAATTTCAATAGGTTTGATGGTCGATCAAGGAGGGTTCAGGTGGTTAGAGAATTGAACATAAAAGAGGTTAATTGGGAGGGTAACCAAGAGAGGTACAACAAGATGGTGTTTGATGCAATTGGTGTTAATGATATGAAAAATGTTGAACAAAAGCCTAACCCGGAGGCAAAGGAATTTTATGAAATGTTAGAATCTGTTGCGAAACCGTTGTTTAAGGGGTGCGTTCACTCAAAATTGTTTGCCTATGTTAGAATGATGAGTATTAAGTTTGAGTCAAATTACACCTAAGATTCTTTTGATAACTAGGCCACCCTTTGTAACAAATTAGTACTAGTCGGGACTACTGCCATCTCCCTGAGCTATTATGAGGCAAAGTAGCTAGCTTCGAAATTAAGGTTAAATTCGGTGAAAATTGATTGTTGCTCGAATAGTTGTATGCTGTATTACAAGAAGGATGTAGACCTCACTGCTTGAGTTGAATCAATTTTCAATTCTTTTATTTCAGTATGTGCAGTCTAAGTCATTGGATCATGAGGTGACAATGGCAGAGACCTTCAAGTACACTCATACCTTAAAGGAGAACAAGGAGAGATTTGTCGATCAATGGGCTTAGGATTATTATGTGAGTAAATATCATGGTTTAAATCATAACACATATTCATTTTCAATTAATTGTCGTCCTAATCACTTTTGCATATAACGTGATACATAGAAATCCTACATGCAAAGGTTGGAGGCCGCGACCCAGCAATCTCAACAGAGTAAGGAGGATGACAATGACTCCTCTGCTTCCATCGTCAATCCAAATGCGGTGTAGCGTGAGACCGCACCTGAGTAGTACAAGAATCGTGTCTATAGGATGGGGTCGTTCTTCGCCGGCAACATCCATACCTCCACTTTGAGGGCTTCGTCCGCTTTAGCCACCAGCCCACCCGATCTTGAGGTCATTGATTTGCAGAAGAAGGTTCACAGCCTCATCCAGAGCTGTTGGGGCCAAGATCACCAGCTTCATCTGTCTAAGGAGAGGTATAACGAGATCCACGCACACATGGCAACGAGGGATGTTTTTGCTGTAGAGACAGAGTCCCTAAGGCAAGAGCTGGGCAGGAACTGGAGCAGATTTAGTGGATGTTGTAACACCCTACCACACAAAGCTTTACGCTTAAGTCGTAAAACAGAGGTGGTGTGGTGTTACGACCTCTAAAATAAAAATATATATACGTATAATACTTGAAGGAATATAATATACGAAGATCCTTGAAGGATAGGTAAAACAATATCAGAAAATTAAAAGCACAATGCTCAAGAATAAGGATTACTTGTGTACAAAGAAAACTAAGGTCCGTAACATATATATATATCAAACCCATAACCCAGAATATACATAAGACACCCTAGTTCTCCATACTCCTCTAAGAGGTACAAAATAAAACAAGTCATTAGGAGAGTTCTATACATAGGGTCGTATATAAACAGTACACAAAATAATGTCCTAAAAGATCCACTCCGCTGTAGAGAACTCCAGACGCCTAGCGAGATGTCTCTCGACCTGCATCTGAAAAACACAAATATCTGTATGGAATGAGAACCGGGGGTTCTCCCCATGGTATAGGTGTCGCATACATAAGATATAAGGTCCCGGGAAAGCCAGAGGCAATCCTAGGACGACGACACTCAAATTATAAATCTTAAAGAACTAGAACAGAAACCATAAAATCAGGGTGGTTCTCCACCATCAACTATTTCCTCTTCCTCCACCATCCTCCAAAACACCAGTAGATCCACACAGACAAACAAAGCATACAAAGCAAACACAAATAGAATACAGATACGGCAGGTAACAAATATAGTAGGTAAGCATAATTATCATATTGGCAAGTGTAATTAATGCACAATCAAACAAAGCACATATATGCATATGATGTATGTCTATTCTACTAGCCGTGAGCTCACGTGTCGGTTACTTTGCCAGAACCCGATACACCCAGAAGCTAACCCGGATATCATCTCTCTGACATGTCTCCACACTCTTGGGATATAGTCCCATCACACTCTCGGGATATAGTGTCCGTCACACTCATGGGATATAGTGCCACGTCATATTTTCTGGGACAAATGTTCCCACACTCTTGGGATATAGCGCCCACCACGCTCTCGGGATATAGTGTCCGTCATACTCATGGAATATAGTGCCCGACATACCTTACAACAAAGAGAAACCCAACATACTCATCATGAACAAAATCTCAATCATCATACTCATTCACTATCATTTGTATTTATTCATTCAATATCATTATGACTAAATATTCATCAATTACATAACACTTTCACATTTCTCAACCATGATTCATCATATTTTCAAGCTTTCTTCTCTTCCAAGCTACCATTCCTCCCTAACTTCACCTCATCACTAAGCATACAACTAAGGTTTAAGGGCTAAAAGAGTAAAAATATAGGTTTAAAGGCTCGAAATTCGGTTTTTAAAATACAAAATCTACTTTGATGAAAACAGGAGTCACGCGTATGCATAGGTGAGTTTTTCCTTGCTCCCGTATGGAAGAACCCTGCTCGCATACGCGAGATGCCCAACCCAAAAGGTTGGTCGTGTCGCGTGCAGTGGTCGCGTACGCAAGATATACAGAGTGGCAAAAATGCTGAATGCTGCAGAATTTCAGTTTTGCACTCCGAATTTTTGATGCGCATAACTTTTTCGTTTTAAGACATTTTTCCTCCGTTCTTTGAACGGCATGAACTTCACGAACCCAATTTTTATATAAAATAAATTTGAAATAATTTGGAGATCCAGAAGCTGAGTTATGACTCACCAAAGTTCGGCAGAAAATTATATTTTCACAAAAATACTCCAACCTCAACCTCTATTTTCATCAATTCACCATTCAATACCAACTTTCTATACTCATAATTAACACCAACACATACTATAACACAGCAGCACAACACCACATCCTACCAAAAATAATTATACCTTAATTCTAAACAATCTCATACAAGAAATTTTCAACTATCCAAACAAGTGCATCAATATACCACCTCATACATATTCAAGCACATCACCTTATCTATCATCATTAAAATCATCATTTAGCATTCCCTTCTGATCATAAACATCAAACATCACATAGTACCATCAACTTCATGACTTGACACAATTATCATCAATCATTCAACATACAATCCAACCACTCAACTCAACAATGCTAACAACAAGTACTCATATCACTAATTAAATCACCAACCGACTTCAATCCAAGCTTATCCTATGACCATCTAGCCTAAGTTTTTACAAGACATTATATATTAAATATGAGAAACCAAAACCATACCTTGGCCGATTCCCGATAAACCCGGAACACCTCTCTTATATACTACACCCCAAGCTTCGAAATCCCAGCTCCTCTCCAAGCAAAACCTAGCCTCCAAGGCTTGATCACAAGCTTCCAATTCTCAAATCGACTCCAGTCAACAACCAATTTTAATCTAGCAACACAATTATCACCACAATCAATGTAAAGCTCACTAACTCAACATTTCAAAAGGGTTTGATGGTGCTTAGCTGACCCACAGCTCCAATGAGCTAAACTCGACAATATCCACAAGTTAATTAGAATCTAAACACCGAAATCAAGTAAAATTCAACATAATTACACATTGAATTTTGAAATTTGGGGAGGAGAGAACTGAAACTGAAATGTGAATTTCTTACCAAATTAGTTACGGGTTTTTTAGAGCTCATCGCGCTAGTCGTGTAGCCGCAAACGTTGCGGCGATCGGAGCTTCGGATTAAAAGTTATCTTGGTTTGAAGATCAAGTGAGAGTTTGGGTGTTTCACTTGTGTTCTTTCCCCTTGCCTTTGCTTTCAGCATGTTTTCCTTTGATGGGGGAGAAAGATGAGCTGCAGCTCATGTATATTAATGAATTGGGCTGGGCTTTAGGTCCATTATGGGCCTGGTTCGCTCGGATCGGTCCGTTCGACCTAATTTTGGACCAAATTTTTTAAAACTAGTGTTAACATTCTTATTTTAATTAGGTCTACCTTATCAAACTGTCAAATTCATATTTCTAATCTATTTAAATAATAATTAATTTATGAATTAATTATCTACTAATTTTGTGAATTTTACAAATGTGGCAATAGATGACGGTGTAGTATAAACAGATGCATGCTAGTAGCAATGGTACTACTGGAGGGGGCTCCTCTTCCTCTGCACAAGAGCTAGGATCATCGCCTCAACAGGACTAGGAAGATGACGACGACTATCAGGACCCATAATTATTAGGATTTTATTTTGATTTGTTTAACATCCTTTTATTTCTTGGAGTTTTTATTTTATATACTTGATATTTCACATTATATATAGATCATTATTTTCAGATAAAATTATTGCTTGATTTTCACTAATTGGGATTTGACCATTAATTTTTTACTATTGGGTTTTATCAGTTTCAAAAAAATAAAAAAAAATAAGTTTACTATTAGATTTATTAGACGGTAACTTAATTAAATAAAAAATAAAAAAATAAAATTACTGTTGGATTTACAATCGAATAAATCTGACGATAACATGGCGCGAAATCATAATACGTGGCGCCAATTTTACCGTCGAAAATTATTCGATAATAATTATCAGAAAAATTTTGTCACCTTTATAGTTACATTCATTGCTAATTTTGCTGCAACTTACTGTCAAATTGGTAATTGAATTCGACGTTAAATAATTACCGGCAAGGAGTTTACTGTCGAATTAGATCCGATAGAAAATCCAATAATAATATATTTACCGGCAAATTTTTTGTAATTTTGACAATAAATTCAACTGTATTCAACAAATTTTTTATAATGTAAATTAGACCGATCAAAGATTTGAACCGATCAGACCAATTAAAAACAAGTCAAATCCATTAAACACCGGCAGTTTATAGTGAATCGACGATGAATCGCACGCAAAAAACCTGCACGGCAAGGGTAGGCTAATTTTACTTTGGTATTATTAAACGTTAGTTATTATATAGAGTAAATGGTCAAATTAGTCCCTAAAAGATTACTCATTCTTTAAATTGGTCCCGAAAGATTTTTTTAATCAAATTCGTCCTCTAAAAATTTTAAATTAGTCATGTTAGTCCTTCTGTCACTTTATTTGTTGATAGTGTCAAAATTTGCTAATGTAACACATTAAATGACATCCTAACATACATCTAGGAGTCTTAATTGACTATTAGCATGATTAGTTTATGAAATTAGATCAAATCAAAACTTAATTGAAGAAAAAACTTGAGGCATTGGAATTCTCTAATTTGGAGTTAATTTGATCTAATTTTATAAATTAATCATGTTAATAGTCAATTAAGACTTCTAGGTGTATGTTGGAGTGTCATTTAACACATTACATTAGCAAATTTTGACACAATCAACAAGCAAAGTGACGCAAGAACTAACATGACTAATTTAAAATCTTTAAAGGACGAATTTAATTAAAAAAATCTTTTGGAGACCAATTTAAAAAATGGATAATCTTTTAGAGACTAATTTGACCATTTACTTTTATTNGAAGAGCGTTGTTTTCACAAAGTTTTGGCGAGTAAATAGTCAAATTATTCTTTAAAAGATCACGCGATCTTCAAATTAGTCATCAAATAATTTTTTTAATCAATTTCGTCCCTAAAAAGTTAAAGTTAGTCACATTAGTCAATCCGTCAATTCTATAACTAACAGCGTCATCACTTATAAAATTAGATCAAATTGGTCTTAATTGATAAACCCTAATCTCAATTTCATGTATGAATATCCACTCTATCATACATCTGCAGAATCTGATTATCATCAAAATTGTATATACGATCCATTTGCCTCAAATACCTCTTAACAGAGTAATCCCTAAACTTACCACAAGTACTCCACAAAGCTTGAGTGATAATTCTCAATTAACTTTTCATAATGATCCACAAGCTCCCCCAATAGTCATGCAAGTAGTAGCCATTCTCAAGATACACTTTTTTACCCAAATAGCCATGTTAAGAGAAGGATACGGGACTTGTTCCGAGCGATGAAATTTGAAAAATTAGAGTATTATTGGAGTCATCTTTTGCGCCATTGGTCCCAATTGGTGATTTTGGTTCTTAATGTGTATGGAGCGTTTGCGGGTTACTTCGTCATTACTGGATGGTTCGTCGGCAAGGATTGTGGAGATATCAAAGGTGACGTAGTTGATGGTGGTGGTGATGTTTTCTAAGTGTTGTTGTTCTTCGAGGATGCATCCGTGCGAATTGAGGTCGTGAATTTAATTATTGAAGGCTTATTGAGGGTTCCGAACTTGCCAGCGTCAACGGTGCTGTGGAGGATGATAACAATGAGAAAAAAGTATAGGAACATGAACGGTGCCAGGGTAGAAGGCTCAGTGGATCTGATGGACCTCGTTGGGAGGGATTTTTTTTCTTATCGAGAGTGAACGTGTTTTGTGGTTAAAGTGCGAGTGAGTAACGTTTTACCAAGGATATAAAATGGTGTTGTTTCATATGGTGACATGGATCTTAACATGCCACGTCAATTTCTGTTAATAGCGTTAGCAAAAAAATTAACAAAATGCGTGACTAATTTGAAATCTTTTAGAATAAATTTGATTAAAAAAATAATTCAAAAACTAATTTAAAAATTGCGTGATTTTTCAGCAACTAATTTGACTATTTACTCAGGATTTAGTAGTATCTACATTTTCCAAATCAACTTTGGTTAAGCTCTATAGAGTGATAACTGGTAAGTGGTCCATGTTATTAATATAGAAAAGCTTTTAAGTATATCGGTATTTCAATAAATTTTAATCATTGATCTTAATTATATATATTATATATTTTTATAAATAAAATAAATGGTTAAAAATCATTGAAACATCAGTGTATCAACACTTAAAAGATTTCATTAATATATATTTAAGTCATGGCAACCTCTAGTTGGCGTATCTTTTTTTTTTTAATTTTTCATGTTAACTTCTATCTCATCTTTTCCCAACTTTCAAGGTCAACTAGGTGAATGCAATTTAGTACTTATCCCTCTAAAGATGAATATTATTTTGAAGTTGTTTAAAATTACCAGTTTGAAACGCTATAATTTTGGTAATAATTAAGTACAGGGAAACGTCGAAGCCAACAGAAATTAAATAGATTAACAAATACAGAAAGACTAGATTAACAAATACAGAAAGAATAAAACGTTACTGGTAGAATAGCCACCCACCCACCCACTAATGCGTGCCTCAAATTCTAATAATCTTCTGATCTTGAAATATTTAAACAAGATCGACGACAAATTAACAAAATAAGACCGTTCAAAAGACATTTTATATTTTGGTTAAAACTAGATAATACTTGCATTATTTACTGATTAAGTGACTATGCGTGTCAATTTAGAGTATCAATTTATAATTTATATATCTAGCTACTAGAATAATGTTATGAATATATTTCTCACATAATATATCTTACATGTAATTACTGGGCTAATTTTTTAGATAAAAAAAATATGTAATTCATGATAATAATTAATTGGTATATTTTTTTATATAGATTTTTTTTTAATTTTAAATAACAAATCATACTTTTAAATTTAAAGAATAATAAAATTTATAGAAAAATTTGAAGTTCAAAATTCTTAAATATGTTAAAATATTTTTTTATCGTAAAATAAATTG
>NC_029792.2:32015956-32018479 GCF_000816755.2 Arachis ipaensis
AAACACTAAAAATTAAATAAAAAAATTTCTGACATTTTACATAAAATAAAAAGACAACTACTCCAATAAAAATGTTAAAAATACCTTTTTATGATAATCTTAGTTTAAAAAATGACTTATTTATTTTACAATTTACTACACTTTAAATAAAGATGACATTTTTATAACATATGAAAATCAAATTATAAAATCTATTATTTAATGATCAAAATAAAATATCTTTATATAAAAACAATTATAAAATCTTTATTAAAATATTTACCAAACAAAAATACATCAAATATGCATATTGTTTACCACTGCCGTTAAAAGCACAGCACCAAAATTAAAAAGCATAACTGCTGCATATAGCATATCCGTTCTCATACAAGAAATTATTATAAACGGTAACAACTGATGACCACATGATATATACAGTATTTTAGCAAGGATACGGCACAGTAATGGAAGCCTCATTCTTTGATCCTTGAGCTTGTTTACTCTCTGATTCTTGCGTGTCTGGAACCGCTGGAGGGATTCTTGTTCTACTGATTTTTTTTTTTAAACAAAGAAGCTCAACACTAAGGTGGAGCAAATAGCAGAAGCAGTAAGAGTAACACAAATAAAAATTAACTGGCATCTAATAGAATAAAACAACTCTATGTCATCTTTGACATAACCATCAATAACACAAGGGATCTTTATTCCTCCACTCCTGGTAGCTAAGAAATGACATGTCAATAATATCGTTTATGCCTTTTTCTTTATTCTGAAATATCTTCCTGTTTCTTTCCAGCCAAACGTTCCAGACAATCGCAAAATAGCAAATGAACCAATTTCTGGACTCATCCTTTCTACTGGTTGTGCTTGTCCAACATAAGAAATGCTCCTTCACAGTACCAGAAAATGACCACTTTCTGCCAAGATGAACTAACCATGCACACAAACCTGCCAAGTAAATTCACATCCAAGGAATAAGTGATGAACATTCTCAACATCTTTTTTACATAGAATACACATATTATCCTCCTGAGTAATTATCTCAAGTCGACACAATCTCTCTTTCGTATGCACCCTGCCAATCAAGGTAAACCACGCAAACAGCTCCACTCTTGGAGGAACTAAGCCCTTCCAAATAGTCTTGGTGAAACTATAACTTGTTATATCCTCTGGTAATGTTTCCTCCTGCAACACCTGCACAAATGAGTTAGTAGTAAAAACACCTTGTCTCTCAAACTTCCACACAAGCCTAGCATCTCTGTCTGCCGCTAGTTTAACCGGCCTCAAAACATCGCGCAACTGATTCACAATTTTCAACTCCCATTGGAATAGCTCACGCCTCCAATGAAAGTTCCAGATCCACTCTATCCCATTCCAAAACCCACAATCCCCAATGACTGATTACTGGTTACAGTAAATGCAGGTTCCAAAGGTACTAGGAGAGTAATAGAATAGTTCTTAAGCATTGAAATAATAGAAGACATGGTTGGTCTCTCAGCTGGATTTTCCTGAACACAGAGTAAACCAATATGGATGCACCTCATCATTTCATCTGATGAATTGTTCTCTAGTGATGGATCTACAATATTCATAGCTGTCCCCTCCCTCCAGTTTCTCCATGCCTACAAGAATTTTAGTCCATTATTGTAAATTCTGTTGAGCTTACTTGTTATCCAATTTCTATAAATAAAGATGTGATGTAATGTAATAGTGAGAAAAGGAAAGTTACAAAGTTTAGTGGTAACTCCTCCACATTCTCTCCATTGCCGGCACCCTGGTGTTTATAACCGCTCACAATTTGAAGAATTAATACACCAAAACTAAATACATCTGATTTCATTGAAAATTGTCTATAAATTATATACTCAAGAGCCATGTATCCACTGCATCTACATATTTTAGATATAATTCATAAATTACTTTTGGTACTAATTAAGGCTAATAATATTAAGAAAAAGGCATTAAAAATATTATATTATAAAATCATCTATAACTTAATTTTTAACAAAGTTAAGTGATAGTATTAAGGTAAATAAAAAGGTAATCAGAGCTTTGTACATTCAAAAATTTACTATGTTCCGAGAATTCTATTTGTATTCTCTCGACTTTGATTTACGAGAACTAATCTTGCTAAGCCAAAATCTGATATTTTAGGGTTCATCTCTCCGTCTAAGAGAATATTATTTGGTTTAAGATCATGATGTATGATACGCATTCTAGAATCTTCATGAAGATAAAGAATAGCTCGAGCAACGCCTTCGATAATTTTGTATCGACTTATTCAATTCAATTGTCCCTTCTTGATCGAATCTACATATACAACACAACCAAAAGTGTGATTTTTGTTTGTAGTTAGAATTTGTATTTAGAATAAAGTCCTGTTTTAGTTATCAATATTTATGTTAAATCTTAATCTTATCTCTAATATTTGAATTGTTATATTTTTTCTAAATTTTTTATTTTATTTAATTTTAATTTTATAACTAAAATTAATTTTAAAAAAAATACTCATTTCTTTTATTTTCATCTTTTTCTATATAATAT